>NC_134710.1:146039331-146181831 GCF_043290135.1 Rhipicephalus microplus | reverse complement strand
TCAGCTGCGGGGCCATCTCCTAGCCCGCGCTCAGCACACTAGGCAGTATATTTCTTGACACTGTAGAAGAATTGTAGATATTGAATTATAGGGACACAATGGACATTTTCTTTTTCGCAATTTCAATACGACTTCTACTTTTAAACAGTGCTTGAAAGTCACAAAACCTGCCATTCACATCGCGTCGTCTAGAAGCTGCAGCCTTAATAATGCATGTTTCAGCTGTTCACTTTGCTGTATACATAGTCTGCAGCTCTTTCAGCGCAACACAACTTGTGCTTAAGATTGCCCGACTGATGCAATCACAAAGTGATTTATTGATTGATATGTGGGGTTTATTGTCCCAAAACCCCTATATGATTACGAGACGCCGTAGTGGAGGGCTCCGGAAATATCGACCACCTGGGGTTCTTTAACGTGCACTAAAATCTGAGTACACGGGCCTACGACATAATCACGAAGTGAATGGAGTTGACTTTGAGAGGTGTCATCGCCTTCGCGGCAACTATTGGAAACCTGCGCAGCGGCGGCGAATTCACATGGCATGCACATGAACCGCTCTCGCACTTACCGAACACTGTTTGTAGTACATGGTGCTTTACGACTTCCCAGATCGAATAGTTCTGACAAAAGTTGTTTCACGCGTTTTTTGTGTTACCATTACGTATTGACCGGCAACGTTTTTGTTGCACCAAAAGTAAACAGGTACCATGAAAATTAGTTGTCGGTCGCTTTACGTTTATAGATACTACTTGACTAGTAGATTAGCGCTAAACGACAAGATAACAATCTCACATCGCGACGAGTGACCCCAAGGCCTGCACTTTCCAAATTATGCATGCTATGACATCTCACATCGCGACGAGTGACCCCAAGGCCTGCACTTTCCAAATTATGCATGCTATGACATGTATACCGCAATTTAACGTCTTCAGATCTTTTTTGTAAAGACCTGAAAGTTAGGGGCGTAAGGAGAAATTTTTTTCGGGGGTAAAGGGGAGGGGAAGGGACCTCCTTGGTTTCAGGGAGGGCACTTCCTTGAAATAGTCACTTTTTAATCTCTAGGCCTTGGCGAAAAATATTACGGTGGTTGGCAGGGGGGGGGGAGAGGGGTGGCATGGTCCCGGTGTTCCATCCCCTGGCTACGCCCCTGCATGAGGGCTTAACGCCATTTTTCCTTCAATGAACAAAGAAGGAAAAGTTTTCAAGGCGCTCATTTTCTCGTTAGACACAACCAAATAAATCCAACAGGCAATTAGAGTAGTTACGCGAAAGTATATCGGACATTAGTTTTTGTCTTGAACTGCAGTGCTGTTATTATGACCTAAAATGAAAGAAATTAAAGTCGAAAAAACTAACTTTTTCCGGTGGTAGGAAGTGATGTCATAGCTTTCTAATTACACGTTCTATGCCCTCCCAAGTCAGCTTGAACGGAAGGAGTTTCCTAACGCACTTCATTTAGTATCCCTGTGCATGTAATCCCTAGGAGTGTTAGCCACCGTCCCTCGTGGCCGAGGTGGCGAGTTGGTTATTAACACTCTTTTTGTCGCTTCATTTTTCACCACTTCCAGCCTCCATCTGTGTATTTACATTAGCGCTCAAGTGGACGGTATTCGTACATGTACTTTTGATAAAGCGGGTATGACTGCTTGCTGCTGTCAAATTTACTCGAAATCTCCTCCTCTCTTCATTTGCTCTCTCTTTTCCTTCCTCCCAAAAGAATAAGCAGGCATTGCGCACACCTTAGGCGGCATTTGTCGGCCTGTTTTCTTTTACTTTTTTTTCTGTGTACCTCTGTGAGCAGATTTAATACTACTGCTACTACTACTACTACTACTAATAATAATAATAATAATTGCTAGTTGAATACATCAAATAAGAGTGAAGGATGAGGAGGTTAGCCAGTGTAAGTGCTTTCTACCATGCTGTGAAAAGTGGCGGAGGGAATCAAAGGTGATAAAGGAAGGAATTACCTCCTAACTGAAAGCCGATGTAAATCGAAACGAGAACACATGGCGCAATACGCGTACAAGAGTGACCTTGGTTATTACAAACAAGTGAAATGGCCTTGCAATCAAAACGCGGCTTATGCATTACGTGTAGTGGCATGTGCTCTAATAGGCGTCTAATAGGCTTTGGAGTTTTTTTTAGATACGTATCGCCACCTGTCGACGCAGTTTTGGGTAGTGCTCCGCCCGACTCCATTGCACAGTTTGCTGCGCAGCCATGTGCAACTAGTGCGTGTGAAACGATGATTGGGTTAATTATCAGGTGTGTTTAGGTATTGAATACTCAGAAAAAGAGCTAAGAATTTCTCACCGCTAGTCGGACGTGTCACCTAATTGCCATGAAGTGATTGCTGGTTCACTCGCCAGAACGACGGTGACAAGAAGAGCAGACGCAACAGCTCCACGCTCAACGAAGAAATACTTCAGTCGACAACACTGTTGCGTTGTGAACTGCCACAGACGTAAAGGACTTCAGTTTTACGGATTTCCGTAGCTTTCACGAAGCATAACGGTGAGAGCGCTGCATACGGGCCGTTGCGAACGTGTTGGGTAAACGAATTACACTCGCATTCTCCACAGCTGGTCGCATTAGAAAGTGTGATAGTGTAGGTGTCCTGTTATTGTCTTGAGTAGCATTGACGGAGAACCGTGGTAACTCTGATTATGAAGCTAAACAGAGTCTTTGACCGCGGTGCGCGCAGCGCAACAGTTCAGAATGGTGACGCGCGAGACAAACATCACGTGCGCCACAATCACTGATAATCTGAAGTGGCCGTCACCACACAAAATCGCGCACGTAGGCTTTGAAGGCTGTAAGTTTCGGCTTTCACTAGGAAATGCGAAGGCGTGCGTTTTACAGGTAAATCACAAAATGATAGACGTGACCACAATCAGTTTTTTTTTTTTTTTTGCCGTTGGTCTCCGCGATGGCTGGAGCAATTTCTGAGGCATCAGCTTTGCCGTTCGTTGTGCATCAAGAAAGTGGACACGCATGCATCTCCATTAGCAGTATATACAAACAGAAGGACTTCTATGATATGTAATGAAGCCATTTAACGCAGAGCGAGTGAGAGATGAACGGAGAATGCAACTGCAATGGTGGAAATCACCGAGACCATTGCTTCGTAACATTGATCGTAATATACATTGCTCGTGTAGTACTTCATCGCTTTGGCATGATGTGTATGCCCAAATTTAGCGCATTAAGGCGTTACAGAACGCATGCCGCAGCACTCGACTAACTAGATGTCGTGCGTTGCTGGCTTGCACTGCAATTGCGAGTCGCAGCACGCGTAAATAACTGAAACATCTTTTGTATTGTACCCGCAGTTCACTTTGATGAGCTTCCTCTTTTTTTTTTTTTTTGAAGTGAGGATGGATGGACGTAAGAAGCTTGCAAGCTTCTTGATTTTCAGGAAACCGTGCCTCAACACAAACGAAAGAAGCGAGCCTATGCACTGAGGTTGTGGTAGCATGATAATATAAGGTATAGCGCAGACAAAGGACACGGACAAGAGAAGGCGCTTGCATTCAAGATAACAGGTTGAAAGTTAGTGCTGTGTTGTTTTGAATGTGCCATCTCTTGTCCGTGTCGTTTGTCTGCACTACCATATATTATCGAGCCTATGCACGTTCGCTTGCGGACGGCTCTCTTTGCACTATCCAGTTACGGCCAGTGTGGTGATGAGAGCGCTGGTGGCGGCGTTTTTCGCAGCGCCGCTCGGACAGAGTCTGGCGTCAATGTCAGAGAACTCACGCTGTCGCAATCGGTTCCAACCAACAGCTTAGCGCCTGCATGCTATGTCGTTGAGCATGAGGTTGGGAATTCCAATGCGAGAGTGCAAGAGTCACGTACCAAAATTAATTCAAATGATATTGTCAGCATGACAGTATATCACACGTGAGCTGTCAGTCAGTCAGATCGAGAACTTTATTAAAAGGTCCTGAAAATTTTAAGCTACCAGGGTGTCCCCGAGAGGCATCCTAGCAGTCGCTACGGTAGGCTATGCCAGAGTCCGGGCGGTTCAAGAATTATTTCAACGGAAGCACTGACAAAATACTACCACTTGTTTATTCGTTTACAACTAACAGCAATAAAGCAGTCACAGCCCGAGCGAAATTACGGGCTTCTTCAGTACAACCAGGACACTTATTCGCAAGAAAAAATCAAGTGCGCATTACAGTTCATAATACGAAATTCTAGGTACATACAATTATTACTACAAGTTCTTTATAAATTTCCGGAGCCCTCCTCTACGGTGTCTCTCATAATCATGTGGCGGTTTTGGGACGTTAAACCCCACATATCAATCAAGTTCTTTAGAGTTACTTGTGAAAGCTCTGGCGTTCGATTCATCTACGATGACTTTGTCGATCTTAAGAACGCATATCTTAAGCTCCACAGGCTTGCACATTAGAGCTCCCTGCAGTTCGTATATGTTATGCTCCACAGACATCACACTTACATGTTGTCGTAACGTGCACAGAATAGTTTAATTTTGACATTACTCACTGCACCCACCACGAGAACAAACGAAGAAGGAATACGTTATATATCTGGCAGTTGCTCACTGTTCGTGATCTAATTCAGTAAATGAGCCGTGACTCTGAGCATTATTTTTACCTTTTCAAACATTTTATGTGGATGATATATGTCTAGCACCATCCAGTCTTGATTAGTACCTCATATATTCAGTCAGTGAGTCTTTTATGTTGAATGCCTTTGAGCGCTCACAATAACCCCCAAAAATACTTCGCAATAGTTTCGCGATTCAGTGACATAGAAACACGCACACAGTGCCAATTATTCGACACCATACCAGCGCATTGGCGAGCAACTGTGTACTTTACAAAAGGGCAAACGTCGTACGTAAGCATGTGATAATCTGCAAGAGCATAATTTCCACACCGCGACTACTTTATGTAACGCGTGCCATTTATTTACCCCAGCTCACACGAGGAAGGAGACCTTTTTTTTTTTTTTGTTCCGAGGAACTGATTAACATCAGCCTGACACCAGGCGACCGCGAGGAGTCGTGCAATGGCGGGACACCGAAGCTGGGACAGGCGAGTATGCACACGGCGAGCGATCCAGCGAAGCCTCGAGCGACAACGGGTAAAACTCGGTGGGCCACTAAAATCACGACGAGAACGTCAGAAGCAGTAAACGGAACGCAGAAGTGACCAGCCGTGTGAGGCACTGAGCGCTGCACTTTGTGGAACACGATGCTTGTCTTTCGAGGAGACAGGTGACCAGCAAAAAAAAATAAAAAAATAAAAAAATAAAGAAAGCGAGAGCACTAATTTTTGCCGCCGTTTGCTGCTTGGAAGCAGCACGATTGATACAAAGCTTTTGAGACAAGACAAAAATATAGACAGATATATCCGAAGAGGCTGGAGGAAAGCCGTCCCACCGGTTTCCAAGCCCCGGCGGGAGTCGTACAGCGACAAATTACTTTTCATATTAGCGCTTGTCCACGAGTGGCTCATATCAATGAAACGGCAGGAAGCGGCGAGAAGTGGAGCAGAATTTGGGTCCGAGGAGAAAACGGAGTAGGGAGGGGACGCTCTAATGGGGCGGGTGTTTCCGGCCTCCTCTGGGTATATAAGCAGCGGCGAGGAAACGGACGGCATCACTCCACCTTAGCACTTCTGAGCTAAGCGCAAGCCAAACCATGAGGACCCTGGTGAGTGCACAGCCAGCAGTAGTGAAGTGCATGGATCGCTCGGTGGCTCCTGGTTTCCGAGTCAGCTGAGCGGTCCGCTGCCGCTCTCTCGTCGGGCACCACTTGCCTGGCTCCCTCGGAGCCTTCGTTCAATAGCCTTCCTTTGCCCATAGTTTGCCTCTGTATGTCCTCGGTGAACAACGCAGTACCACCTCAGCTGTCGTTGTCCACCCGGACTTCAGAGCATTGCCTCATGCGACTTCATTGAATCGTGCCACTTCTAACTGAAATTTGTTGCATTGTTTTGGGACTGTAGGTTGTCGTTCGCTACCTGCTAGCTATTACGCGCTACTTAAACTAACAGGTATACATACAATTGCTGGTAATTTCTGACAAGGTATTTACGTTCCAGGTTTACTCTTACGTGTTTTCCTGTGTCATGACAAATTATGAACAGTCAACTAACAGGGCACTTTAAGTGTTTTCGTTAATGCAAAATTTCGTTTTTAACTAGTTAACGTGTCATACTCAATACTGTGTAGATGTGTGTATAAGGTGAGAAGAAAGCCTTGTACATTGCTTTGACACCTAAATGTGTGGTATAACCATCGCATATCATCTTTTGGGGTATCCAGTGCGGCAAAGCCGAAAATGTCCATCTAAACTCAAGTATCGTAACCGTCTCTGTATAAATTGCGCAAATGTAGCTCGATAAGCCATTAACTCACATGAGTTTATTAAAAGCTAGTCAACAGTTTAACAGTTACAATGCAGTCCCATGGCACGGAATTACTTCATGTTCGAACAATTTCTTTCAGGTTGTCGCCCTTCTTGTCTGCTGTCTGGCCGGAGTCTGCCTCGCTGGCGGCTACGGCTTCGGTGGCGGCTACGGTTTGGGATATGCCAGCTTCGGTGGTGGCTACGGTGGCGGCCATGGCCTCGGCTACACCAAGACTGTTCCCGGGCCCTCTTTCCTCGTCAAGACTGTGCACCACGTGAACAGGATTAGCCAGGGAGCTCACCTGGTTGGAGGTCACTACGGTGGAGGATACGGCGGTGGATTCGGCGGAGGATACGGCGGAGGATACGGAGGGTACGGAGGCTACGGTGGATACGGCGGATACGGCGGTTACTCTCTCAAGGGTTGAGTGCAAGAATGATTACGCCTTATAACGGGAAAGAGCAAGATGGCAAGCCACGTACAACGGCACCTGTTGTCTTCTCTCTGTAAATTTTGTACAAATGCTGCGGCTTTTAAATAAAATTTGTACCAAATGGGCTGCTCTGTTTTTTCGTTCTTTTCTTTTTCTTAGCAATCAGCTTGCACCGACCGGTACTCCAAATATTTGGTGCCGCTGTCAGTGGCGCGTCATTTTGCATAAACTGGGGGGAATTGTGAAAATTCCGATGCGTTTTTTTAGAAATACTTCAGTCTGGCAAAATATTGAAATCTATATTTTATTTTGGATTTCTTTTTTTCAAATTTCAGTCACTTGTAAGGCTAGTGACAGTGATACAGCCTGACTATTAGAAAATATAGAACAATATATGTTACTATTTCTTGAGTACAAAAAAACATTTCATTATTTACACGCTACAATGAAATGTAGGTTTCGTGGTAAAGGAAAAAGTAGTGCACAGACGTCTGATCAGACAAACATTTCCGCCACTTAGCAGTGCCGTTCAGCGTCAAAGATTCTTGGCTCTGACTTCAGCGGTCAACGTTTCTTCTAAACATTTACCGATACCACTGAATCACCTCTCTGCAGGGGAAAAGCGCTTCGAGAAACCGGCAGTGGAGCAAAATATATGTACGTATTGACACTATCTTAATATATGCCATTCTGTAGTAAACTATCGCACTACTAACACACCTTTAGCTTATAAGTGTGGCAGTTTGGGCTACTTGTTATGACATGACGATAGATATAGCACAATAACAGAACGACGACAAAGAGTGCTCGTCTCTTTCTTGTCTCTTTGTCGTCGTTCTGTTCTCGTGCTATAACTATCGTCATGACACTTTTAACGTTTTAATTGCCGTTACTTCTAAAGTAGTCAGGTATCAAATTGTACAATGCAATTTCTTAAGAGCTTCCAGATAACGTTTGAAGACAACGCAACGCATTCTTAAAAATTATAAATAGTCCTTCACACTTAGTACTACCGTCGATGACAGCCGTGTCATGTGGCAGAACGGGCACAAAAAGTATGAAGGAGAAGTGATCGAGGGGTACATTTTTCTTAGGCACGAAACTGTAAAGACGACAGATAATGACATTAAGTACAAAGTGGTAGTTATAAGATATGTAGAAGTGAAACTAGACAAAAACAACACTTACAGAAAGAAACTTGCCAAAAAAGTAAACTGAGCAGAAGGCTTCCGAATCGCACATGCGGTGCACTATCATTGTGCTAATGTAGCGGCTGTTACGCCGTGCATTTTTAATAGTAACCCTGCGTGCGCAACACTGGTAATGTTAGCCAGCGCAACTCTTAACCGTGGCGGCGAATAGGTAACCATTTTTTTTTACTCGGGGGCGTCACGTGACAGGATATGCCGAAAATCATCAATCCTGCCGAAAGCGAGCCCCTCACTCTAAATTAAATAAACGCGAAGGAAAATACATCTGAACGCAACAAGTAACCTTTCATAATAAGCGCCATGGCCTTTAACTCCATTCGTGGCTTTTACTTTCTACTCCAGGACATTATCTGGTACAAGTATTTTGCGGTCATAACACTAAACCAATATGTATAAATATATAACGTTAAAACCAAGTGAATAGTTTGTCGACATGACACTGGTTATTTTTTATTCGCACTACAAAAAAAGTGACAATAGCATGACTATCAGAGCATAAGTAGATTTTGCATGACACCATTAGCATGCACTACAAAGCCATAAAAAAGACAAATCACGTATTGAGCATTTGGGACGAGTGCCTATAGCGCACACGGACGTCCAAATTGTGATTGTGGACTGTGCAGGATTGTAATGCTTGGTTGAATATGCGGTAAAAGAAGAGTCCGATTATTTAATTGAAATGCTAATTAGAGAAATATTCGATAAAATTTCCGCACTCAACGATCATTGAAATGAAAATATAGGCCACTCTGTATCACGTAACATTCAAATTCGTGGAACCTTAGGCCATCACTGGTTTACAAGTTGGACATGTTAAATTTGCTGTTCCGTCATATTATTAACTTGCGAAAGGAAGCCACCCTTTTGCGGCTCCCATTTTAAAACAAATGTCAGCAGAATGTAGCCCCAGTCAAGTGAGATAACTCATCACAGCTGCATTGAAATCCTTTGTTTTATGCCCACTTTTCACATACGGCTTCCCTTATGCTCAACGTGTGCATGCTCACTCCACGCATTTCTTCGTAACCCCACAATTTTCTCGCCTACTATATTCGCGTCTATAAACTTGCACGCACCGCACCATCAGCTGTTCTAAGAATGGACGGTGCACCGCCACTCTAATCTTAGCACCACGCGAACGCAAGCGTCGTGACACTAATAGTTTGGTATAGCTTTCCTTTGGCACTTCAATAACATGAATAACGACCCCGTAATAGTGGCCTTACATGACGGGTTTACTTTGAGTCGTGGAGAATACACATAAGGAAACAATACCTTCTCCCAAGTGCGTCGCCTCAGGAAGCAAAGTGAGGGCTCGTGATACAAGCTTACAGAACGGAAACGCTCCCTTCCATTTCACGTCGCGCGATAGCATCTCTTCCTCATCACTTTCCACTGCCTCAGCTGCAAGCTCCAGAGCAGACCGGCATGGCCGCCGGCGGCAATTCCATGCAAGTCGTTAGTAGTTTCTTTTCTCTCTCTACCAAGTCCGCATAGGCGGCACGTGGTCCACGCTTCATAAAGGCGTGTGCCGCAATTCAGGTGCGCTCGTCAGCTGCCCTCTCCTTCCTGTTGGATGAGGCCGCAATTAAAAGTTATTTCTGCTCAAGCAAAGAGGCCGTGCAGAGAACAGGAGCTGAGAATGGGCGGCGCCCATGCGTCACTCTTTGATTCTAGGTTGTTGTTTCACCGCATAATTAACGTATACACCACGTTCTCTGAGTAATAACGGCAACCATTCAGATAAGAAAAGTGAAGGAAGTATAGAAAATAGGCAAACAGACGTTACAAAGTCCAATGTAAAGTCACGCTCAATGTGAGGTGGAACAAGCTGTCTGTACTCAAATAGGTGTAAACCCTGCTAAGTGGTCCCTTCATGAAAACATGGTAAATTAAACTATTTCAGTTAGTGGTACTTTCTGAACCAATTTGACGTATGTTGGTGTCATTGTTAATGCTTAGGGTCATTTAACCACAGCAGGCGTGTTGCAACTAATATTCAGCGTGACTGCAGATGTGTGGCGCTAGAATATACCGCCAATCAATTTCTTGAATTTCCTTATATAAAAAAAACGCACGATGTATAGAATTCGCATACGTGGCACCACAATCTATGTTTTAACCAGCAATACACTTTAAATATTTGCGAAAATTTCCAACGTTATGCCGCCCACCGCCAAGCTCCAAATTTATAGTACCCCTCGCGCTGAAGAATGAGTAGGCCCGTAACTGGGATTTTGTCCTCTGTGTGAGGGCAGTTGTCTAGCTGGCCAAGTGCGCGCAAGAAAGATGCTTTCTACGTGTCGAATTGATTAGTTTTATTCTGTCGTGGTTAACCCCTTTTATTTGATATTTGGTTCGTTGCGTGAAACACACTATATACTTATTCCCAGTTTGTCTTATGCGGAACCGTCTTGCCATTTGATCAAGATATATTCGTCTTCTTCTTTCTAAGCCACCGTAAAGCTTTTTGCTGTTACAAATCACCAGAATATTGGAGGCAATATTGTGAATTGCAGTGCTGTCCTACGACGCTTTGTACCACTACAATACGCCTGAGACGTTACTCGACGGCGCTAATTTTTTCGGAGAAGAAATTTCAAAGATTGCACATTCGTGAATATGATCCTCATGAACGCTTTAACAAGCAGATAAGCACAATATGAAAATAATTGCTGTTTCAAGTATTCAGTGTAAACAGAAACTGTCATAAAAAAATATTGCTACTGGCGTATTTGCTGCTCTGCACATGTCGGGCGATAACGATAACGCGCGTATACGAACAAGGAATGAAAGCGCAGTGGTGTCGTGCGGAGGCTTATTATTGACGTTGTTGTATTCAGATGGCAACCCGCTTGCTGGTCGGCAAGTAGAAGAGCCACACTCATCAAATACAATAGTGTCAAACAAAAACCTCTGACAGCACACGTTTAATGAGCTGTCATGTTAAACAGCGAACCGATTCCCATATGTTTGTTTCGAAATGAAACTAGTCTACCTTGAGCAAGAATGACGGAACTCGTGGGATACAAAAAAATGTTTTCAATATAAACAAATTTGCTTAAATTAAACAAAGAATATTTTAAGTAAAAATTTTCGGCAGAAGCATTTGGTGCTTTATCATATCTACCTATAACAGCAAATATTCAAATCTATTGAAGTACCTTCAAATACAGTGGAAAGTACTGCGTCGGACTCAATAATCCCGCAAGTATCTTGTATCTGTATCTCAAATATTTCTTGCCAACGTATCTTGTATCATATCACAATACAATTTGAAAGAAACTTCGTCCATCTCTGGTGTTTTTTTCTCTTTCTTTCTTCTTCTTTCTCTTCACCTTTCTTTCTATTTTTTATTCTCTCTGTCAAAATCTCTGCCTTTTCTGTCGCTTTTTTGTGTCTTCCTTCTCCTTCCCTGTCTTTCTATGCCTATTTCTTCAGTACCTATTTCTCTGTATTCTCGTTTTCTCCCCAATTTTCTTTATGGCATTCCACAACTGATAATTCGGTGCCTTCACCACGTCTCTTCTCTTTCCCACCACTCTCTATGCCATACAAGACAATGCTATGCCCTGCTAGCATGCCTGCGGGGATTTACGCGCTAGCCTTCAAATCGTCACCAAGATCAACCTCACCAAGAATTTTTTTTCGCCAAGAATTTCTCGCTTTCTCTTTCTTTCTGCTTCTTTTTCATTACCTCGCTTTCTATCTTTGTGCTCCTTTCACCCGTCATAGTTATTGCATGCTCCGCCGAACAAACAGACGCACGTGTTTCGGGAGCGAAGCAGAAAACTGTATATATATATATATATATATATATATATATATATATATATATATATATATATATATATATATATATATATATATATATATATATATATATATATATATATATATATGAAGAGAGCACGTGCAGGGTTCGTGCTTGTGTTAATTCTTGTTCGTAACTAACGGGAATGAATTCCCCGCTTTGGAATGTATTGCAGAGGTTATTGAAGATAACGGTGTCCTACTTCCTTGCGTGTGTTAGACACAGCGATGAATATATTTTGCACGTAACTTCAATATCATTGTTTGCTAATAATGATATGGTAAATACCTTATGAACCAACTACGTTACATGGTTTACGTTACAATTGAAACATTTCAGCCAGTCGTTTACGGAGCTTTATTCTGAAGCAACAAGTCTGAAAAGTTACAACAGTTTCGATGCGTGCATCCCTGAACCTAGTGTACTCTTTCTCTGCGACAAAGCAGATTGGTGCTGCCACAAGCACATGAACTAAAAAGCCAGTTAAGCCAAGCAAAGCGTAGGGGACATCATTCAGGTTTTTTTAACTGTATTGTAGTAGCCATGAAATAAATAAAAAGGCATTAATTCGGATGAAAAAGTACGCTTTTCGTGAGTGTCATCCGAACCCACAACCTTCAAGTTACGTGTTTGATACTCTATGATACTCTCTACAGTGGAAAGCGCTTCCTCGTGGTTTTTGTAGGGTATTTCTGTGCGCGTAATTCCTAGCGACGTTCGCCAAGAGCTTACAAATCCGAAACTCTACTGATTCTCCTACGATAGAAGACGCTTCCCCGTGCACTTAGGGGGCTACTTCTATACGCATAACCTCTATAGGTGTTAGCCTGTAGCCAAGGTGACGAGTACTTTGCCAGAATGTGCCACGAGGCGCGGGATCTTTGCACGAGTTAGCTTCTCACCAATAAAACTCCAAAAGAAACCGCTTTGGTGTATCTATTCCTGTGTCCCGTGTGCTTTTGGGTTTACATTTGCTAATCTTGAAATGCTGGCTGGCATACTACCTAATGAATCAATATAGTCTGCCGGGAGAAGACCCTAGAATGAAAGAAAGAAAGATAGAGAATTTGTTTATACGAGGAGTCATTGTTTCACTGTTAGACACAACCTGATGAATAAAGCAGATATTTAAGCCAAGGAAAGCACACATGACATTTGCCACTGCAGTGTAGTAGTAGTAACATAAACTGACATGAAATGAAGTGATCAAAGAAGCAACGTTTACGCCAATGGGACCCAATTCTGTAACCTTCGAGATCAGCATCCGATAATCGGACACGTGTGTTTTGCGGTTTTACGAAAATGGGAAATAGTTATAGGCAGTTGACTGCATGGTACCGTGTTGTTTTCATATATGTAATTGTGTAAGTGATATGACTGTCACCATGAATATTTTCACAACTAAAGAAAGTTGAAAGTACTATTTCTCAATGTTTACCAGTACATTTGTTTCATTCTACAACGCCCCCTTTATTTTTTTCAATGCCAGTACAAACGCTTCCTTCTCAACGCGAGCCATTGCTGTGCCTTAGTTCAGGGAGTCGTTGTCAAGCGACGACACATGTAGGGTATTGATTGATTAATATGTGGAGTTTAACGTCCCAAAACCACCATATGATTATAGGAGACGCCGTAGTGAAGGGCTCCGGAAATTTCGACCACCTGTGGTTCTTTAACGTGCACCCAAATCTGAGCACACTGGCCTACAGCATTTTCGCTTTCATCGAAAATGCAGCTGCCGAAGCCGGGACTCGATCCCGCGACCTGCGGGTGAACAGCCGGGTGCCTAAGTCACTAGACCACCGCAGCGTGGCCGCATGTAGGGTACACGGCTGCTTGCGTCGCACGTGCGTCCGAGAACATTCCCTCGAAGATGCGATAGGCACACTTTCCATCTGCACAATCATGCGTTTGGCATATTTGTTCCTTCGTGCTCCTTTTTTGTGGTTCGACGCAATGCCACCGCACTAAAGTCATTGCATGCGGCAGCGTCGCAGTTACGCTTCCCCATTGTTTTGCCCGCAATGCATAGTGCCATGAACTGAGACACGCTATCTCAAAACACCAAGTCTCTTCCTGAGCCAGCGTCACCGGTGACATAGAGAACACGTGGAATGCAAGAAACTGCCCCAAGAATCTGTACAGAACTGAACAAAAATTGCGTCGTATTATTTCCATCGTTAGGCCCCACGTAAAGGGTTCTTTCCCCCATGGACGCAAAGCACACGCGATGGCTAGCCGGTGGGCGAAATCAGGAAAGGGCTGGATCGGATGCATCTGGCTGGCATTGGAAATAAAAAGAGGAGGCGCGACATTGTCATCTAAGCTAATTTTAACGTTTCAATTACTTTTTTTTTCTTACAGGCGACCACAAGGCGGAAGAAGTGCATCAGGAATCAAATGTGTATACGGTTATCTTTACGTTCACTGCTGATACCATCTGTACCCTTAGGAAATGTAAATATAACAGATATCTACTACTTATAGGTCAATCTGATGTACCAATATATGTGAGCTGTTACCCGAATAACTGCCTCACTTATTAATGTCGGTAATTTCAAACATAAAAAGCTTCAATGGCCAAGCTTTGAAACGGTGATGGATATCACAATGTACGCAATAACTGTCAATATGGGCATTACTGTACACCTAACCAACATATCAACAATGAGTTGAAGGGCGTGTTTTAATGGAGTAATTCAAGTCAGTGAGCACTAAAGGCATGATATTTCTAAACAATATTTTAATAATGAGTTGAATGGCGTATTTTAATGGCAGAATTCGAGTCAGTGAGCACTAGAAGCATGCTATTTTGGTGGAACTCAGGTGCCTTGTATTTGTTTTGCGAATCAAAATGAGCTGTTAAACCTTGAATTTCATACACCCATCAAATATTCTCACTTTAGAAAATTGCGGTTCCAAAATCAGTGGAACAGGTGAACGTTTCACAGAGCATTAAGAGCTCGCAGTTTCACTCAGATAGGAGGGGGGGGAGGAGAAAACATGTCTAGAAAGTAAACCAGACGCGCGTCTGGTTTGCTATCCTATGTCGGGGGAAAGAGATTAAGGCATAAAAAGATAGGGAGATAGAAATACCTGGTCAGGGTCATAGGTCGGCGAACTCACTCATAATTCGATTCACTCGGACTCACTTAGACCCAGATCGAGCCTTGTATCGGAGTGCGTTCGGATGAGTAATATTTTCGCGAGTTTTAGTCCGAGTGGGTACGGTTGAAGAAAAATTCTGTGAGTCGGAGTCCGAGTGAGGCCTGCTCAGGAAAATTCTGGTTAGTCTGAGTTGGCCTAAATCCAAAGCGCAAGATATATATTTGGAGTGAGTCTCAGTAAGTTCCACATATCTTTGCCGACCTATGTTCCTATTAATTCATCTTTAGCTTCACTATGAGCCTTACCCGTATTCCTGTTTTTACTCTCGTCTACTCACAAGGATTCCAAAGCAGTATTGCTCATACAGCATTTCCATATTTATTGATCAGAGACTTGAATGAGATAGGGGGGTGTATTGTACTTCCCGCCCCTGCCAGCTCTTTCAGGGAGGTGCTTGATAAATATCTCTTATGCTTTCATCTCTTTTATGCAAAAAGTACTTGCTTCTTTGCAACCACTCACAAATCGTATCTGAAGGTACTATATCGAAAGGCGCCAGGAGGAGCACCGATTACGTGAGATATTGGTGTTACGAGGCATTCACACCATGATCTAAAATGCTAATTCTAGACTTACGGACTAATGAATTGACTCCCTCAGACTCACTCAGAGTCAGATCCAGCCGTGAGTGTGAGTGAGTACGGGTGAGTAATGCTTTGGTGAGTATGAGCCCAAGTGATTTCGGTTGATGAAACTTTTCGTAAGCATGAGTCCGGGTGAGTCCGGCGGAGGTAAATATAGGTGACTCTGAGTCTGAGTGAATCTAAAGCGCAATATACTGGGTGCCCCAGCTATTTTTAGCCAGAGTTTAAAAATATGCCGACACACGCAATTATGACACGACCAAATAAATGCATGCTGCTGACCGTTGCCTTGAGTAAGTCAAACTACTTTTGTGTTCTAAAATAAAATATTGTTTAATTAGTTTTGTTTAATTAACCAACTTTTGTAGGAACGAAGCTGGATGAAATATTTTAATAAGAAAGTTGTATATTGGTTTCAAAAACGTTCGATTGGACTGTTTCGAACTTTGTATCTGTTAATTATTAGTGTTTTTCTGCTAACTACGAATGCCCGCAAAATACCAAAAATACGACGTGACAAGCCCACTCGCGCGCCAGTGGGCACAATGATTCTAGTGCTCCTTAACGTTCCGAGTACGAATGACCTTAGCATTTCCCGATTCTGCTGTCTTGACAGCACTGCAACGATGGTGGTGGCTTTCCGATAACATGTTTCGCTATCGGCCACAAAAGCGATAACCGCTGTGACTCCTTATCGCTCTCATAAACTGGTGCGAGGAAAGCATATTGTTGTACGAGGAATGTTGTGGAGCACCAGAATCACGGCACGTGTAGCCGTGCCAGCGGGTTTGTTACATGGTATTTTTTGTATTTCGCGGGCATTCGTAATTAAAAAAAACACTGATAATTAACAGTTTGAAAGTTCGAAACTGTCTAATCAGTCGTTTCGCAAGCCAATCTACAACTTTCACGTTGAATTTTTCTATCCATCTTTGTTCCTTTAACAGCTGCTGAACTAAAGAGATCTAATTAAACAATACTTAAGCACACAAACAATAGTCTGAATCACTGCAGGCAACAGTCAGCAACATGCATTTGGTCGCGTCATAGTTGCATGTGTCGGCATATTTTTAACCCCTGGATGAATATAGCTGGGACACCCTGTACATTTCGTGTGTGAGTCTGAGTGAAAAAGACAGATTTTGCCGACGAAAAATTCACGTGAGATTAAGCAGAACGGCTGAGTTATATGCATGCCGATAGAAAATTGGCTTGTATATTAAAGGCATGGTTAATGTGAATTCGGCTTGGCCAACGCTGCCAAAACAACGCTACGTGGATTGGTGGCGGTCAGTAAAAATTGGAGCACGAAGCAAGACATGTGCAAAGGTCACGCAGCTTGACCTCAATAGCCGAAGTTACAGCCACATGTGGGCTGACAGTGCACATTGGTCACATTGAACTCTCATCCAACGACCGACCAGGTGACGGAAGAATATAAATCAATGATCACAGCGCTTACATCATTGTTATACACACTTCACATGCCTATAAACAAGCTCAACTCGTTGGCTCAGTTTGTACAAGAGGTATTGGATTCTTTAATTTCAGCCCTTATAAGGCCACAGAAAACACTATGACACGTCTACTATACACTGTGATTTAGCAATGAGGTCAGATATTTGTCTTTTTTTTTTCAGTAGATCGTGACGCACCTGATGTCCTGCATTTAGTACTCTCACGTGTCAATACCGCTATAACGGTCGTAGATCATGTACTGACTGATCATAATTCTGCATATTCTAAACAATGTCGATGAAGGACCGTTCTAAAGATTTATTTTCAAGGGAAATTGAAGATAGTTGCACCGAGGAGATCATGTTGTCTTGGGTCAGCCATTTTTCATTATAGGATTCATTTGTCTGTGAAACACTCGGCTTGCGTATCTCGTTCCACTCGTCGAGCTCCTGCCACAGCTAACTTTTGAGAGAGCGTAGTACGAGAGTGATATTTTCTCCGACAATTATCACTCGCGATGAATAGAACAGTCTGGTTTGGGCACATGGACAAATGTTCTATAGTCAAAAAGACCGTCGGTTCTTCTCAAGTTTGTCTGCAAAACGAGACGAGAAAAAATTATGTCTGACCTATAAGTCTAAAGTGAGGCTAACCTTCTAAGCAGAGACCAAAGCAATTGGAATATTGGTTGCGGTGGCTGCATTTTTGATGGAGGCAAAAAACTTCGAGACCCGTGTACTTAGATTTAGGTGGACGGTAAAGAACCCAAAGTGGTCGAAATTGTCGGAGCCCTTAACGACTGCGTCTCTTAGTTATATTGTGGTGTTGGGACGTTAAACACAAGATAATATTATTATCAGAGATCAAAGCCATCGTGGTTAAGTTAGTTGCCATGCCAACTTAAACGGTATCGTGAAGTTCACATGCACAAATTAATCCCTGCACTGGGCAAGGGGAAGAGGAAGGAAATGTTACAGAGGAGGTAAAAAAATTCACTGTTTCCGCCCACGTGACACCTCCACGTTTCACATCACAAACGACGAATCAGACTGGTGTACTTAATAAAAAACGCAACACCGCTTTTGTAGCCTTTCGCAACTGTGATGGGCAGCCCCATGAGCCCAATACCTTCTCGTTAGGGAAGGTGTTTTCACCCAGTTCATGTATAACAGTCTGGACTTGAAGCCTCTTATTTGCGCATGGCGCAAAGTAACACGGGCGGTGTTCAATAGTTTCACCAGCGGCACAGTCGTTACATTTGGAGTTGTTGGCCATCTTTTTGTTAAATGAGTAGATGTTCGAGAAAGCTATACCCAGACGCAGACGGCACAACACCGTACTTTCCTCACGGGAAAGACCAGGTAGTAAGTACAGTCGTCTAGATGAGTCGAGAGAATACGATAAATAATGTGTGAGCTATGACAATTGTCACTTCTGTAGTGTCAGGTTGTGCACCAGCTTACGTAATGAGCCTCGTCAATCTAAGATAAAGGTGTAGAAACAAGGATTGTTTCTACGTGGGGTTTCTTGGTAGCTTCATTGGTCATGTTGTTGCAGGAGGTACAGCGATGACATGGTATCCACTGAAACATATGGTTGTGTCTTTTTTTTTTCAATTCCATAGTGCAGCACTTCATGTATCTCCCACACAAGTTGTTCGTACGATTCGTGACGAACTGCCGACGACAGACATTGTAGAGTCACCTTTGAATCGCGTAATACTGCCCATTGATTAGCCGGTTCTTGGTTGAACTAATCGATTTTGGTATAAACGCGTCGGCCTCTTCATTATAGAGCAGTGACTAAGGGCGATGAACGCGGATATACGTATTCGAATTCCAAAATATTCCCACATATATATATATACAGGAGACCGCCAGGTGGCGCCGAGGAGTGCACACGCGTTCACATCGCCTCCGTCAATCATCGTACCTAGCAGCGGTTAAAATCATGTGACTACCAGTGAAACTACGGGAATTGTGCAGGAAGACGGCAGGTACACGCTGACACCACCTTTTTGTACAAGCGATCCCGGTTTCCTCTGAGAAGTGAAGGCCTTCGGCAGAGCATGCCAACCCGCCACGCTAAGCCTCGCGGCGAAGTGGAACGCGGAGTCCTGGCAGCCAGCTCTCGGCCCACGCGTCGCACTGCACCTGCCCGAACCCCAACGGACAACGACCCGGAACTAGCCCAGGCACTTATGGACATGGATGACCAAGACATCGAAACCCAAGTGAGCTCTGCGGTGGACGCCAACGAAGATTTCCTTTCACCTGACGAGGTGCTACAAGGGGAATCTACTAGCGACGCCGAGAACAAGGAAAAAGATTCTGCGGAGGAACGCGACGACGAAGCCAAGAATGGTCAGTGGCAGGTAGCAATGTCATTGCGACAGCGAAAACGCATCAGGAAACAAGAACGCGCAGCGAGTGATGACAGCATTGCTCGAGGCGTAACTGAGAGCAACAGCTCCGGCGCTAGAAAGCTTGCAGAAGAGCGGCGCGGAAGAGCATCTGAAAGGGGCCGACGACGAACGCGCGCGGCGCCGCTGCCAAAAAACGACATGAAGATTATCATGCGGCCCAGACCAGGGTTAGTTGTGAAAGAACTGAAAGCATACCAGGTTGCGCGAGCGATAGAACATGCGAGCGGTGACCCGGAGGCCTGTAACAGCCACAAATTTCTGCTTCGCCTTCGCAACGGATCAAACATAATTATTGCAAGCACTCCGTACGAAGATGTAGCAGAAAAGATCTTGAAGATAAAGACACTGGAGCTCAATGGCACCAACTATCCCGTAGACACCTACATATCCACTCCTGCTGGATACTTGAAAGGAGTGGTACACGGATTAGAACGCGAAACGCCAGAAGCTGAACTCCTGAGCCATCTCCGAGTGCGCACTCAAGGAGTGATAATTGTTCAAGCCCGCATGCTCGGACAGTCACAAACTGCAGTGATCACGTTCGATGGACCAATACTGCCGCGCTTCGTGTATTATTACGATGGCGAAATGCCGTGCGTGCCTTATCAACCCATACGGCAGTACTGTAAACTCTGCAAGAGCCAGAGACATAGGACGGATGTTTGTCCCACACCAATGACAAAGGCATGCAGCAACTGTCGCCTAAGAGACCCACCTGAGGACCACCCTTGCGATCCGGAATGTGCCCTGTGCGGCGGACGCCATCCCACGGCGGCATCGGAGTGCACCAAAAAACTCAAACGCGTCCCTAAGAAGGGCCGGTCGCTGCTGTCGCACGTACACAGCACACCACAAACCGCTGGCATACTCAAGAGACGCTGGTTCAGCACGGACCGCGAGGACTCTGCACCGCCAGGCGGGCCCCGTTCCAGTTCCCGATCCAGGTCTCGATCTACATCCCGATCCAGGTCCGGCTCTCGAGACTGCTCCAACTCCAGGAATGGTGGCCACAAGCAGGCCCAAGCAAAGCAACAACAGCACAAGGGCAAGAAGGTGCAGAAAAAGGAAGCAAAGAACCAGGTGAGCTGGGCAGCAAAATCCTCTCTACACTCACACCAAACACCACAACTCACGCGCTTAGAACGTGAGTTAGAGATAATACGGGTGAGAATAGGTGACCTAGAACGCGAAAATAGGGAACTAAAAAAGCAACAAACGCAGCACCCGCAACAAAACTCTATACCCGCCCAAAGTGGCCAGAAATTGCAGACGCAACCGAATGCAGGAGGCGACTCAATGATTACGTCGTCGATGCTGAAAGAAACATTAAAGGAAGTTATACCGACAGTTATAGAGCAAGTAATGATAAATGTAGATAGAAAGCTCGAGATTCTGGACAAGAAAATCCAGGCACAACACGTTGAATTCACGAAAGCCTTGCGAAAGCATGCCACAGGCATCAACATCAGAGAAAAAGCTGAGAAAATTTACAACAGGCCCGGATTGTCGGTCATGAACCAGGAGACGCATAATGACTAATCATCAAACGCAGCGGTCAGAAAAGTGCAAAATATGGCAGTGGAACTGCCGTGGTTTCCGACGGAAAAGAGGGCAACTGTTGCAACTGGTGGCGTCGCAACAAAAGCCACCTGCTGTCATAGCAGTCCAGGAAGCCGGAACACAACCAAAATTACGGGGCTACGAAACTTATAGTACCGGGGACGCAGAATGGAAAGTTGCTACATTAGTCGATAACTCAATTACAGCAATAGGTCATCAGCCCGTTGAAGAGGCGGATGTCCCGCATATCATAACAGAAATAACCTACAAAGGGAGCCATGGAAAGAGCGCCTTCATACTTAATATCTATAGTCCTCCAAGACAAAAGAGAGCAACGTTCGACAAGCTCTTTCAAGAGACAGCAAAACTGGCGAAAGGGAATCCATTACTTTAATGCCAGGCATGCAAGCTGGGGATATAAGATGCAAGACACCAAAGGCAAGAATATCGCAAGACAAATAGAGAAACTGGAAATGACTCTGTTAACTGACCCTGCAATACCAACGAGGATAGGCAACAGCGTATCCATGGACACAAGTTCAGACTTGACGATAGTACAAAACTGCCACAGCGTGTACTGGTACAACACCCTTGAAAACCTGGGCAGTGATCATTACATACTAAGCACCACAATCCGCACCGGCCGAATCCGCAAACACATTGGCACAGCCAAAATTACAGACTGGCATGCATATAGAAAAGCGCTAAAAGCGCACGTGAACGCCATAGACGACTTAGACGAGTGGTGCAAAGTAATTTGAAATGAAAAGCAAATGCACACCAAAACCGTCGCCAGAACAGATGATACCCCTGAAGTAGACGCTCACCTTCTCCACCTGTGGCAAGCAAGAAGAAACCTCACTAAAAGATGGAAAAGGCAAAAGCGAAATAAGAAACTCAAAGCGAAAATTGAAGAAATAACGCAGCAAGCCGAACAGTACGCTAATCAACTCGCGACAGCCAACTGGGAACAATTTTGCGATTCACTAAATGGAACCCTAGGAACAGCAAAGACATGGAATATCCTAAGAACCATGATTGACCCTCTGAAAACTAAACGCGAAGGTCGAAAATCTCTAGAAAGATTATTGCACACATATCCAGGCACACGAGATGACCTCCTTCAAGACATCTATATTGAGTGTTTCGGCGCCCGAGCCATCACAGCCCCTTACCAGGCTAAATACACTGGGCTCCCAAACTCAGAACTGGATGCACCTTTCACGCATGCCGAGGTCAGAGCGGCAATCGTCAGCATGAAACGCAACACAGCGCCTGGGGCGGATCAAATCACCAATGCCATGATTCGCAACATGAATGACGAAGCCATAACAGCGCTTCTAAACTTCATTAACAAACACTGGGGGAATGGCACTATACCTCAGCAATGGAAGCATGCTGTAATAACTATGATACCCAAACCAGGAAAGAAATTTGCAATAGAAAACCTCAGGCCAACCTCTCTTACCTCGTTCTTAGGCAAAGTGTTTGAGAGATTAATGAATACCAGACTTCAACAGCACCTTGAACAAAACAACTTGTTGCCAAACACCATGTTTGGTTTCCGCTCGAACCTTTCGTCACAGGACATCCTTCTGCTTTTAAAGGAGGAAGTACTAACAAATGTTCCAAAAGCAGGAGAAAACATTGTCATGGCTATCGACATAAAAGGCACTTTCGACAACGTAAGCCATAAGGCCATATTAGATGGGCTAGCAGCGACAAACCGCGGTCAAAGGACGTACAAATATGTACAGAACTTCCTCACTAAAAGAACCACTGTTATCAGATTAGGAGAAGACGAATCCAATGTCTTCCACCCACCGAGCAAAGGCACACCACAAGGCGCTGTGATCTCGCCTACGCTTTTCAACATAGCCATGATTGGTCTAGACAAAAAACTGGAAGGTATTCCCGACATCCGACACTCCTTCTATGCGGATGACATCACTATATGGACAACCAAGGGTAGCTTGGCAGAAAAAGAAGAGCGGCTTCAACTGGCAGCTAAAACCATCGAAGATTACACTAAACAAAGGGGACTTCAGTGCTCAGCAGACAAATCGGAACTCATTCGGTTCTCCAAGAGTAAAAAACAAAGAACAGACCCTAGCCTCCGCCTTGAGGTCAAGCTAGACGGCAATATTATTCCAGATAAAACAACCGTTCGAATCTTAGGGATGTGGTTACAGTCCAATCAGCGATGTCTCCACACAGTGAATATGCTTAAACGAACAGCTCAACAAATTGTTCATATGATAGTTAGAATAACGAACAATCGTGCTGGACTGAAAGAACAAGACGTGCTTCGTTTGGTAAAGAGCTTAGTCATCAGCAGACTAACATACTCGCTACCCTACTACAACATGAATAGAGAGGAGAAAGAAAAAGCAGACAAAATAATAAGGATGGCGTATAAAGCGGCTCTGCGACTACCACAAAGCACTTCAACTGCGAAGCTATTAGCGCTCGGACTTCACAATACATTTGATGAGTTGGCTGAGGCACAAGTAACCACCCAGATTAACCGCCTGCTACAGACGCCAACCGGCAGAAAACTTCTTAAGAGGATCGGCATCGGTGAACAAGTACAGGCACATGGAAGAGCTAAGGAATTGTCGTGCTCAGTCAGAGCCTGGTACAAAATATTGTTACGGGAAAGATTTATTCACCAAGAGCTGGTCTTGCTAACGGCTTAGAGAGGGCACAGTCAAGCAGGCCAACGGGAGAAGCTTGAGAATCTAACTCACTACAACCACGTTGTCGTCTTCTTCATTTGGGTGCCAATTCAGCTGTGTCAGGGCGACAGTTCCAGACACGTATCATCACCCCGGCCCGTAAGGCACCGTCTTGGTGCCTGTTAAATGAGCGAGTCGGCGTTGTAGGCCTTGAGACGAGAAACGTGGACCACTTCCGTTCTGAGTGCAGCAGCTGATGAGTTTGTGGTAGCGGCAATCTCGTAGGTCACAGGTGTGACCTGACGAATGACTCGGTAGGGCCCAGCGTATCGCGATAGTAGTTTCTCGCAGAGGCCAACACGTCGAGATGGGAGCCACAGGTGAACAAGAGATCCCGCAGAAAAAAACGGCATCTCTATGTCGACGGTCATAAAGAGACTTCTGTGCTGTCTTCGACGACGATAACCGAGCACGCGCTACCGCACGTGCCGTGAGGGCACGGGTGATTGCATCCTGAGCGTACGAGGTGGAGGATGGGTGGTCTGATGAAAGCAGTGTGTCGAAGGGCAGTAAGGGATGACGTCCGTAGAGTAGATAAAAAGGGGAGCGTGACGGCCGACCCTGATGGGACGGCGAGCGGCTAGACCAGTTTCTCTGGGCGATGACGTCAGCGTAGGACGGTTCGGAGCGTGGAAATGAACGGCGAGCTGAAGGGTCCAGAATATGGTCATCCGGAAAACCGGGTTGCGAATAGTGTCCGCGGTCCTGACGGCGATCTACATTACGAAAGCTTGGCCGGAAATACGACCTGTTGCGGCAATGGTGGGAGATGTGCCCAGCTCGAGAGCAAGAAAAGCAGATTGGTCGATCATCATGCGTGCGCCACTCAGATGGATTTCGGTAGCGTGGTGGAAACCGAGGAGTCGAAGCTGCCGCAGCGACAAGTGGAGCAGAGTGGTGGTCAGCGTTGTGGACGGGAGTGCTCATGGGCTGCGGCATAAGTCTGGCGGGCTGGGGAACCTGGACGCCCAGGTTAGCAAACTCCTGACGTACGACGGTTTGAATAAGCGAGACTGTTGCCCAGTTGTCTTGCGCAGGGGGCTGACAGGAAGCGGGTGCCATGGCTTCCAGCTCCTGGCGAACAATCCTTGCGATATTGGCAGGAGGCGCAAGTGAACGGAATGCTGCAGAATCCTCGCAAGACGACGTCGCAGCAGTGTTTGGTAGTCTCGCGATGTGGTGGGTGATTCGCCTGCTTTTAGCTTGCTCAAATCGCCGGCATTCAGATATGATGGAGTCGACAGTGGTGCAGTTCTTGCACATTAGTATGTTGAAAGCATCATCAGCAATGCCTTTCAACACGTTGCTGATCTTGTCCGCCTCGGACATGTTTTTGTCAGTCTTCCGGCACAGTGCCAGTACGTCTTGGATGTACGTGACGTACGACTCCGTCGATGATTGAACACGCGACGCGAGTTCCTGCCTGGCTGCCATCTGACGAGCAAATGACCGACCGAACAAATCACGAAGCTTTTGCTTGCATGTGTCCCAGCTGGTTAATTCTTCTTCATGCGTCTCATACCAGGCGCGTGCCGTACCACGTAGGTAGAACAGAATATTTGCCAGCATAAGCGTTTCGTCCCACCTGTAGTGCTTGCTGACGCGCTCGAATAATGCGAGCCATTCTTCGACGTCCGTGCTGTCCATCTCGGAAAACGTGCCAGGGTCGAGAAGATGAGGGGGAATCACAGGTGATGGAGCCGGCACGGATGGCGAGGCCTGAGTGCCAGTTTCAGGCATCGCTGCTGGACAAAGCTGGCGTCCACTGCGGAGTTCCAGAGCCGGGTTGTGTGAAGACCCAGCACCTTCCACCAAAATATGTTACGGGAAAGATTTATTCACCGAGAGCTGGTCTTGCTAACGGCTTAGAGAGGGCACAGTCAAGCAGGCCAACGGGAGAAGCTTGAGAGTCTAACCCACTACAACCACGTTGTCGTCTTCTTCATTTGGGTGCCAATTCAGCTGTGTCAGGGCGACAGTTCCATACACGTATCAATATGCCCCCTACCGAAGAACATGGACCCAGTTTTACATGCTGGAAGACGTAAAGCAAGAGCCGCTTACATAGATAAAAAGACAAAATATTTGAATACGGCGAGATTTACTGACGCTGCACCATATCAGGCAAATGCAAAGAACATGGTGGCCGTGGTCACAGACCGAAAAGGAAACGTCACAAGTTGTGCCTCCATAGCCGAAGCCTCTATCACAGAAGCGGAGGAGATAGCGATCGCGCTGGCAATCAAGGAGGGCAGGGAGCGAAAAGCCCCAATGACAATAATCACAGATTCGAAGCCTGCATGTAGAAATTACGAAAAAGGTAGAATATGTATGAAGGCCTTCCAAATTCTAACCAAAGCTCGTAAGGACTTCCCAATTGAATATACCCAAACCATTATCTGGGCACGGGCACGAGGGCGTCACCGGGAACCAGTTTGCGGATGAGGCGGCTCGAGGCTTCACAAATTACCGAGCTTCCTTGCACACTGCAATAGAGGATCCAACGCCCCTAGACCCTAACTTTGGTACAATTCTTCAGTATTACAGGGACAATAGAAAAGTGTATCCAGCACCGCATAAAAAACTCACAGCAGTGGAATCGGCGGCATTACGCAGAATCCAAACAAACACATACACGAACTTACACAGGCTGCATGTATTCTACCCCACAGCATACAAAGATATATGTCCGTGGTGTGGGGCCACATCAACTCTGTTTCACATCACGTGGGAGTATACGCATCACAATGAAGAACACCACAACATGAACAACACAGAGGAACAATGGGAGGCGCTGCTGTCCAGCTCGGCCATTGTTGATCAGCGCTGGCTGGTCCAACGGGTTGAGATAATGGCTAGCGCCAGCGAAGCCCTGGAATAGGGGCCCGACCATTTGGAATGCTCCGCGTTATGCGCAAATAAAGTTTTCTCTCTCTCTCTCCCACATACAGCATGTCATGACCCTAAATTTACTAGAATAATATTGTGGTTTTGTTTACGTTCCAGTAATACTTCAGCATGTATAGATATGTTAGAAGGTGGCGCAGTAAACTTTACTAGCAGTTCTAGATGTACACCAAAAATCTTTAAAGGCCATAGCAAAAAAAGCAAACTGTGATTATGTTAGAATACAGCAATCTCGGCGTTGGCGCAAAGGAAGGGGACAAAAAAAAACTTTCAATACCCGTTGAAACCAACTAAGCAAATTCAGCACGTAATAGTAATTACGTAGAAGTGGAAAAAGCTTATTAAGCTAGTGCAGCGCATAAACTGAAAGTTCCATAAAACCCTGCTATTTCGATACCGTATATAATATAGCATCCATAAAGTTTAACAAGAGCTACTTGGATATTACACATACAATCCGTCCAATAATTAAGTTTCGCCCTATTTATATTTCACGTGCGTTCATGCGTGAAGTGCGTTGCATTAATAATAAAATAGTGAGGCATCTTTGGCATAGTCAATAGCGCCACACGTGTACAGTCAGCCAAATTATTAGCTATTGTGCGCCATGGCCACTTTTTTGTCACTCAGCATCATATTGTGAAAAAAAGTTTCAAAAAAATTGCTTCGTGAACGGGTTCTTAGGAGGCATACACTTGTCCACACCTTTTTGTGAAACGAATTCAGTCGTATGACAAAGATACACGGGAAAAACTGCCGCTTATGCACGATAGCTAAAAATTTGTCCGACTGCCCACCATCGGATCACACCGAACTTGCTGCTCATATTGTTTTGAAAGGCAGTTGACGCAATCACCGAAACTAGGCTAGTTGGTTCTTGCTTAATTGTTGCATCGTTCTTTCCTACCTCGCATTGCTTCGACCTTGATTGCACCATAACTAGATTTTTTATAACACATGTTCCGTAAATGAGGCAATAGTAGGAACTCTGTAATCTCGTTCTGATGAAGATGAAACATGTTGGGAAATGAACAAGTGTAATATTGAAACTTCACAATTTTTTCCTGCTACGCTTCATTGGGCGGCCTGCTTCTCAGGCAGCAGTCCGAACAAAATCAGAAAGCACGTGTGTGTGTGTGTGTGTGTGTGTGTGTGTGTGTGTGTGTGTGTGTGTGTGTGTGTGTGTGTGTGTGTGTGTGTGTGTGTGTGTGAGATAGAGAGAGAGAGAGAAAGAGAGAAAGAGCAGAGAGCAAAGAGCCAGCAAAAAAGATATAGAGGTGCTTGTAAGTATCTTGGTTTTATGCTGCTGCGCTCACGGCACAGGCCTAAGTAGAAGGGTAAGTAAACAATCACCAATTGTTGTGTGTTCGCATGTGCACTAGATTGCGGTATAAGCTGACGACTTAGCTATGATACAAACCTTAACTAAACAAGAAAAATTGCCATGCCTGCGCGAAACACGCAGCACAGTCGCATCTAAAGCTGGAAAGGCGGCTGTATTTTTGGCGCAAGTAATGTATGTAATAATGCAAGGTAGCCACTGCATCATAAATCAACGTGACTTTTGTGAAGGAAGCACCCACTATATTAGGTTTGTCATTTAGTGGGTACGCGCTAGACATCTGTCGTACATTATTCACACTTTGTTTGCGCTGCGGCTGATGACGACGAATTATGGCTGGGCCCTTTGTAACGGGTCAGAAGCATTCAACGAATGCTGCGTTGCGCAAATCGCATTGATTGACGTCTTGTTATTTTACTTTTTTATCATGCTACGTTTCACATAATAACGCGATTCATTGCACGGCAATATAACTGTATAACGTATTTTTGTGTAAAAGTTTCTAGCATCAGCTTAGGGGTGCTATGCAGGATGCCCCGAACTGCTCAAGCAGGCGAGTTTGCTTTGAGCTCGCTCAGCGGTGGCCATGGCAGGAAAACAGTGTGGAGTGCGGGACAGCAGCGTTGATAAAATTGGCTACAAGTACGCGCGGGGCACTAAAAAGGCATGTGGGTCATGCGTTTTTGATGCCCCGCATTAAAACTGCATGAGCTCTGTTATAATTTTAATTGAACTATTTGACTGAGGGTTAAGGACCATTACACTGAGCCGTTTTGTCTTCATTTACAAGACATCATTTAAAAAGAAATTATCTCAGGCGCAAATAGCAAGGCCATGATCAGTATAGAGCTATTAAACGAAACCCTAATTAGCAGGATACTATTTGTCATCAAATTGATGAGGACTAATTAACATTGTTTCACTTATTGTTATCATGATTAACAGCGCGTTAATTAACATAGTTTATTTACCTCATCAATTAGTATGATTTTGTTCCCTGGTCCGAACTTTGCATAGATTCACTAGTATGGTCTTCTTAAGATGTGGCGTAATTTCCTCGGTCGTACCATGACTTGGCGTAATTAGCTTGGTCATACCACGTCCTGGTCTAACTACCCAATTATACCGTCCAGCCAAAGATCTAATTACCTGGCCGCACGTACTCAGGTGCTAGCGGACAATGGCAACACAGACGCACACCGGTCAAGCAGCGTGCTAGAAAGTTCAGGCAGACCATGATGATTAACGCCTGGTCTCGGGTTTAACTGTGGTGGCGATGTTGTAAGACGATCGGCCGGTACTAATCTCAGTAGCCACCATGCTGATTATTCTTAAACAGACTTATTGCAGCCATTAAAAACTTCAAAATAAATTCAAACACCCCGTACGTCTAAAAAATTTCGCCACGAAAAATTTCTGACACTATTATTCCATGGGTGCATGCACTTCTGCACTCAGTGGAACGACAAACAAATGAAATAAGATAGATGCTTACGGTTTGAAAAGACCACCCAACTTAGTCGACCGTCCTTGACGCGATGACTGGTTCCATCGTAACCAATGAGACGCAGCGCGCTGAGGGTTCGATTTGACTTTTTCGTGCTGTTGGCTTATTCATAAGGGGGTGTTGCCAGAGCTCTGAAAGCTCTCGAGCTTTGCGAAACTTGGGCTAAATTCGGCTGATCCTTCAGAGCACCTTAGCTCTTTGGTAAAGTACTCAACTGCCGCGCATGGAACCGGAGTTGACATCACATACAATTGCAGAAACTTTTCTTTGCGATTTTTTTTCTCGAGCAGCTGTGGTGGCGGACAAGTACACACTAAACCAATTCTGACCCTTAAGGGTGTAAATGAGCTTGTCGCCAGACGAACACCCTTTGCTCCCTATTGGGTGTTCAAAAAAGGGTGCTGAGAAAGGGTGCAGAGCTCAGCACCCTTAAGGAAAGGGTGCAGAGCAAAAAATTTGAAGGGTGTAATGAGTGCACCCTTTAAAGAAAGGTGCTGTGATGTCATAACACCCTTTCAAATGGGTGCTGGAAGGGTGCTCCACATCAACGTACCAGTGGGCCAAATCTAGGATTGACGCTAGAGATGGCTAAAAATGCAGATTGCTGTATACTCTGTAGACCATGCTGAGTGACAGCCCACATACAGTTTGTTAGTACTTGAACACATGTACTAAGTCGTCCATTTCACCCTGAACACGTGCACCATGCACGCGGCCGGCCCTCCACAGAGTGCCTTCCGCAGGCGCTTATGAAACTAGCACTGAAACACAGTGACAGCTCTAGGTGGGGCTTTTGCATCATCGTCTTTTAAAACACAGTGTCTCTGCAGTGAAGCTACTGGTAAGTTGGCTCCAGTGTTTTGCTTTCTCTATGTGTAGGCAAATAGAGAATCCGGCACTGTTATCGAGAAGTGCTGCAATTGTGCCTTACCCTGTCCAGGTGCTGTTCCTCATGTTTTCGTTTTTGGCTGCTCTCGATAGAACAAGCTGCACTTCTAAAGAACAGTGTCGAATTTTAGATAAGCTGGTACTGTTGCAAGAGCAAAGTTAGCTTCACCACAAAGGAAGTGTGATTTGGCGAAGCCGTCGTTCTCCAGCAGTCAACAAAGTGGAGGCCCACTTACAGCTGTCTGTACGTTTGTGTACTAGTTACCAAAGTGCCCTCGAGAAGCGCTCGGCAGAGTGCCGGATGCATGGTGCAATGTTCAAGGTGGAAGTAGACAGTATGTAAATATATACATTAAAGCAAGCTATATTGAATAAATATGTGTGTTTTAATAATCATGAAATTGATCCCAGAGTGCGTATATGGCCTGTGCTACCCATTTTCGGTCCAGAATGAATGTAATCTATTCAAGGCCCCTTGCTGCACACATGCATGCACAATTTATGGATGCTTGGTCATCATACAGACATGCATGCCTGCAAATTAAAAATTCACAAGTTTCGAATACTGGTGATTATTTCAAATGCCATATACTCACTTTGAAACACACACAGATAATATGCACTAAATACAGAACCTTACCACATTGCGCTCTTTTAAATTATGTGTAGCAGACGTGAGCTTTTATGTATGTGAGAATGCAAGATATTAGGCCCCAACAAAAATTTATGACAAATAAATTAACATGATGCCAATAGTCACTATTTTATTGTACATAGCATACAACTGAAAAAGATTGACAATAGTAAACATGAGCTATGACCTTCTGCATCGATTGTAATGGTGAGATCTTTGTGAGTGAGGATCAATCTTCTGTTTTTTCAAATCTTTTTTCTTACGAGTAGACATCTTTTTTGTGACGAGACTTCTTTTTTAACTTTTAACATTCTGACTTCCCTCCTTGCATAGTAGGTAACAAATAAATTATTTAGAACAACCAAATATAAGTTAGAGGCACCAGCAGTCCAAAGGCGCTTATTGAGGGTGTTGCCAGTGCCCACAAAATTGAAAAAGAAAATAGATAGGAGAGTAGGTGTGTGGTAAAACATGTGGGCTTATATAACATGCTTTGGTCGTCATGCTAAAAGCCTTGACTACAAACTTGCTCAAGGCCTATTTACAGCTCTCCTTTTATATATGTGTGTGTGTTTCTAAACTTGTGTGTTACAAAATCACAAATATTGGCAAAGTAATGCAAGTGGTGTTGGATTAATATAATGTGATCATTCAAACACTTGCACAATCCATCTTCAGCTGCCCAGGCGACTTTGGTTCCTTTTACAAAAGTGTGGTCAGGGCGCTCCTTCTCTACAGCACATCCGCACCCGGAAGCCTAAAATAAAGACGGAAGTAATCACTAAATGTTTCACAAGACAGACTGTCCAAGATACAATATGCGTTGTCATGCTGGAGTGTTCTTAGTTCGATGTGAGTAGAAGTCAGCATCAAAATTCGCTTTGTTTTCAATGGAAAACATGCTTGTTGGAGGTCCCCCAGGCAAAAAACTGTGTAAACAACTTGACAGTACCTGTGGGCCTACAGAGGGTAGCACGTACAACAGATTTCACATAAAAAACAAACAGCATAGTAGAAAAGAAATTTATACACAAGAAACATCTGAGCAATGATTCAGCATGATGCACACGTGAAACATGAGTTAGGTTTGAGTAAAAAAGCTATTCATCAAGTGATTGCGCACATCCGATTTGAACAAATCGAATAAGGCACTGAAGTTAATTAGGGTTTTCAAAGAATTGTAAATTGCCAATAAGCAATATTCTAGTCTAGCTCTACAATAGTGTGTCATGTATGTAGTACTAGTATTTGCCTGTTAGGTATGCTGTAGTCATACCTTAAACTTATTATGTTGTAGTCCAGCTGTTCATGTTCAATAAATAATTGTTTATGGTAGCATTTAGATTACAAAATTGATGCTAAAAATTTGGCAGACCCCACATACTTTGGGAATCGATGTTATGCGAAACATGCATAACATGTATTTTAATTTTTTTTATTGAGCGATCTTATGGAGTGGAGCTCAATATAAGTACAAATTCTCGCACACACATACGTTAAACAGCCACATATGTTTCATTTGTTATGGGGAGATGTCACACCTTTGAAAACATTAGCAGTTATTTGCTGTTTCGTAACGATGCCAACAGAAACAGAAACACACTAGAAGTGGTAGGCTGGTATGAAGCACTGGTGTTTGCGCTGGCACTCGCGACGATGGTAGCCCTCAACACTGCTACACAAATACTTCACAGGATGGTGCCTGACTACAATTGACTTTGACTCGACCTCACGGCTGCATCATAGGAGTGCACATGTAATAGTTATAAAATTTGATAGCTAGTACTGCAACGGCAGTTGATGTTACACAAACATTTGAGACTATTTGGAAAGTATAACCGAGGCCGGGCGTGGCTCTGTGGTAGAATACTTAATTACCAAGCAGAATACTAGGTTTGGATTCCTGCTAGGACACTTGACTTTATTCTTTGCATTCATTTGGTCAATGCTGACTATGTCAGCTTTTTAACATGATAGCGTTGAAGAGCTCGTGTTGCAGAAAACCCGCCGCCGACGTCTGCCCCGTTGGTTGTGAGCGAAAAATCGTCTGTGCATCTGTGACCGAAAAATCAAGTTACCTAGTTTCCAGAAACTCAAAATTCCTACTTATGACCTAATGGAGGCGCGCTAATTGCTGCAAAACAAAACCCCCAAGTTGACTACTAGACACTCAACACAGGGCTTAACACACGGAAGTCTATTGACATCGGCCAAAAATTAACGTTAGATGTACAGCGCTATTCCATTTCCCCATTTCATGAACTACGCAATGCCATGATAATTGTACCCTGGTATATTTGGTGGGCTATATCGCACAAAAAATGCAAGGATTATGTCAAAAGAATGGCATCAAATTTTACCGGCATGTCATCGAAATAGAGACACAGGCTACTAGTCTTATTTATAATGCTAAGAGTATTTAAGGTAAAGGCATTGAAGATAGCTGGTGGCCTTTTTCACTATCTAGGTATCAATTTTTTCACTATCTAGGTATCAAAATTCTGCCATGTCAGTCGTAGTTTACTGACATTGCAAGCTCAAGAAAAGTGTGGCTCTGAAGGCATCAACACAGCGTTTTGCCAGATCTTTTAAGAAGGCAGTCTTTAAAATTGCTAATGTTTCCAATTTTTTTTGCTATAAATTTCGTGCTTTGCATCCAAATGTACCTCCATCCAACTTGTTTTTTTTTGCATTCGTGCTCTCACTAACTGCTTACCTTGTCTTGTCAAGTGTTCGTTCACATAAATAGGACTACTTGATCTAAAAGGAAAGGCCACTGTAGACAGACGTAAGTTTTTTGTCTTATCCAGAACATCTCATTTGTAACATCGTTGATAATGCACTACTATTTTTTTTCAAACTAAGCTTGTTTGTTCCTACTCTGTCTGCAGTGTCAATATCATCACCAGTAATGGTTTTTCCATCATCGCCCAAAAATTTCGGACAGCGTCAAAAGAAAACCCTCATCTGAGACGCCTTTGATGTCGGATAGTTCAACCTTGAATACAGTGTAAATTCTTTAATTTTCATCTGAAATTGCTTATTTTCACCAGGAAGTTTTTTGTGCCTGTTTCAAGGTGCGACAGGCTTTTCATGCAAAGCCTTTACTTCTAAAGAGAGCGCGTTGACACTGTCACCACCTTCATTCCACACTTCTTGAAGGACCAAAGTTCAGTATGAATTTTGTGCTTGAAATCCTCTGTTTACCATGACAAACAATTCACAGGAAACATTAGTACTCTTGCTTGGCAGGAGTGCATGCAGTAATACTAACACAATTAAAGCAGGAAATAAGTGTCTCACCTGTGCAATAATGATTTTGGCAAGCACTGTGAAGACCACACACGCTGCTGCCAAACTGAGGAGAATATGAAGAGCACTTCATATAAGTAGGCAGCGTCCAGTAGCTTGGTGAGGCACAGCGCATAAGCAGGTTGAACAGAGCTGATGCTTGAAAGAATGGTTCAGAGTTCGCTGGTGCTTGGGTTCCTTGACCTTGTCAGGAAATTTCCTTGAGCAGCCTCACTCAAATGAAATGACAGACCGTGCTGAAGAATTTCTGCACCAGTGCAAAAAAATTATTTTAGTGAGGTTTGTCTAGACTGCATGCGCTGCTTGCCGAATTGCAGTGAATGGCTAGAAACGCATGGCCAACATATATTTAGTGGCACGCAACTGAGAAATACAAAAAGGGCATGCTGCAGTATAAATACAACGAAAAACATGCTGCTGCAGAGCTTTTCATGTCGATGTCATACATGTGAATTTTCATTCACCTTTATAGCTCACTCATGCACGAAGATGAAGTTAGAACTTTTAGATGAAGACACCCCCTTTCAGCTGTATCGACTGCACGTAATTAAGAGATAAACATGCGTGAGTAATGCTGCTGCCTGCAATCGATAAATTCTTTTCTTGAGGCTGACCAAATATATGCACGAGTGCATCCATAGAGGCACATTTGCATTTCTGTAGTTATGATACCCATGTGATGTGTTTCTTAAGTAAATGCCATGCAATATGCACCATATGAATATTTTATTCCGTAAAATTGCAATACCACTACATATACATGTCCGTATGCGCATATGCATCCACTGCAGATAAAGCATAAAATTAAAGCAATACTGACACATTAATTTTTTACGAAGGTAGTGGAGGGCTCCAGAAATTGCGACCACCTGGGGTTCTTTAACGCGCACACAAATCTGAGAACACAGGCCTACAGCATTTTCACCTTTATCGAAAAAGCAGCCAGCAAGGCCGGAATATCATCCTGCGACCTTCGGGTTAGAAACCGAGTACCTTAGCGACCAGATCACTCCGACAGGACTTCAATCTCCCTGTTCCCCCGTGTAGGGTGATAGACCGTCTTTGCTGGTCTGGCTAACCTCCCTGCCTTTCCTTCTCTACCATTTATTCTCATGAGTTCAACGAATAAAGCTTCCTTCAAACGGCTAACATTCGGACGTTTATAATTTGCCTGAAATTGAGTTCACTAAATTGTTCTGGTTGGCTAAAAAGGCACTACTCCTCACTTCTAATCAAACAGCACAAGCTGTCTAATGAGCATAGGGGAGGAAAGGTGGAAACGCTAAGACAAAACATCAATCTTGAACCCCATGCTATCACAATGAAGCAGGCAAGCTTCTGCAATATTGACCGGCAACCAGGATCTCAGACACTGCAGATAGCTACATAACGTAATGGTTTCCCAACATGAGTTAAAGGCAGCAGAATCACATATTGCCTAATTTGCTTCATTATGATAACGATGAGACAATAACGTTATTGGCCTCTGTATGCTAATAACAATTTACCTTGCATATCATGTGACATTAACATTCAATATGACGTCATGAATCTTGCATCCTACCATGTGGTCTAAGTACCAAGAAGGTGGTTTTAGTGACATTGGTGCAAGGCAGTAAACAACAATCACTTGGTGAACATTATTTTTGATATTATTCAATTGGTCTGATGCGTACATCTTCAAAAAACGGCAGTTTAGATTTGTTCATTCTTAGATAAATACAATGTCTAAGTTTGCAAGTCAGCAGCAACATATGCACGCATACTGTGATGTATAACCTTATTGTGTTTTGAGCAATAAATTAGGCATTCATACAATGCACATATCACAGGTCACCTGTAAATCTGCAGCGAGGTCATAAAGAATTTATGATATAAGATAAAGCATTACACTTGTATTCGAAAGTGTCATTGGAAGCTTTGGTATAACTTAGTTTTAGAATGTTTGTAGACGTATAGGTATTCGGCGAAGTTTTAACTCTAAAGCGGGCTGCAGCGCCCACAATTCTTTTACAAACCAGAAGAATGCAATGATATGTGAGCAGGGGGGAACAAGCAGTACCACCAAAATTGCACTCGAACGAGTGAACTACTGCTCAACCTAGCGCTTGCACAGCTAAGGTACGGCTATTCGGCCACTCATAGAGAAAATGTATTGACCCAGGCGTAATTGCACGCTTTGAGAACCGCACCTACAGCACGCTGTGTCAAGTTTACGCACACTTAATTAAGCTGAATATCATGGTAATTTAATATGATACGTTCCCGGTGGATGCAAACACATTTGGTCACACAGGAAAACACATCTACCTTATAGTAGTCAAACACATTTAATGATCATGTAGCTGTTGAAAAGAGGACGAGTAACATATAAAACTTTCTTCATATACTTCTTTGGCACAGAAAACGAACAAGGCCGCGTAAATACCAACGCGGACACCACGTTATTCTTCTCCATTCTTCTAAATTAAATACGCAAAGATCTAATTCAACGCGAATCACCGGAATACTCCAACGCACGCGACACACAGACGACGCTTACGGCTTCCATGCGCCGTCCCCGAACGGCGTCCGACGGCATTGCAAAAATATAGTGATTCATAGCGTGAAGAGCATCGCCCGCCGACTCACAGCATCACAGCGCACATTGCTTTAACCTCCTTCCCCACAGAAAAAATTCATCCGCGCGTAACGTCCCTGAGCTTAGACTTGAGCCTAATGAAATCAGACACGCCAGCAGGCTCGCTACGTTAATAAAAACTCACTTATCGTCTACCAGCTAGAAAAACCTTAGTTCACAACGTTATTATACTATAGCGCTTTCGGTGTTAACCGCGGGAGGAGCATAACAGCCTGGATCGGGCACGCCGCGGCCTGGCCGGAGAAGCAAAAAACAAAGCGTCGACAGCAGAAACATCCACCTGCCTTTTCAGTTTGGCGAGCGCTCGACGGTACAAAGCAGCCGGTCCTCTCTTGAGTATAGTGCATCTTCGTAACAAGCAGCACCGACAGAACACGAAAGAAAGCGCAAGCACACTTTGAACAACATAAAAAATCGACTTTAAACGCTCGGCACACGGCCGTTGCGGCCTCCAGGAAGATACCGCCATTTCTGTCCTGCTGACGCCACCGATCCGCATTTGCGCACATAACTTTTTATATGATAAGTAAATAGATTATTTCTGCTTAAATTTTAAGTAACAAACAGTGAAGATAGAAGATACGCTAGTGCGTATTGCATAGAATATTTTTTACCTTTGAAAATGACAAAATCACATTACGCGTAATTGCGCGAAATTTGAAATGTGAAAGAGCGCGCGAAATTTGAAACGTTTGCTTGCTTGTGTATTTCTTATACCGATACCTTGTTAACATCTGTACATTGGTTGAGTGGTTAAGCTGGTTGTTAAAAACAGTGTCAAAGCGGTTGTATATTAGTACAAAGTACAGGCAGCAAGCAAAATTTGTCACATCAAAATAAGCGTATTAGTTGGCAAACAATATTTTAGCTGTCTTTAGTGAATTTTCTTTAGGAAAATGTTTTAGTCAAGGCTCATTTTAACTTGCTTTGAAGAATATTTCTATGAACAAAATCAAGAAAACGTTTCTTTATTGTTATAATATTAGAACGTCAAAGTCCATAGCCTGCCATAAAAATTGGTAACACGTGTCAACTGATACATTGTAAGGTTAACAAATATTTGTACAACACAAAAACTGTTTTATCTACCACGGTCTTGTTGGTTTGTACTTCTTTGCATCAACAAATGTATGATTTATATATACTGTCATGGACGAAGCTTTGTTTTCAGTGTTAGGCGCAAACGAGGCTATGTGTAAGTCACAATCCTGTTGTAGCTCTACAAGCTGCGTACTCCGCCATTGGCTAGTGAGCTTGTAGCGCATGGCTTGGTCAGCGCCGGCCGTGAGGCGACGAGAAAGAGGCAGCAAGAATGCAAGAACCAGTGCAGAACTTACGTTCAGCCGGGCACTATCTCTCTCAGATATCAGTTACTGTGGTGGGGCTATTAATGAGACCATGGTGTCTAACCACTAGACATCTAAAAGCTGTTGGTTATGCTCTATGACCACGTTACTCACAAAGCTTTGTCGGCGACTGTGCACCCTAATGGGTGCTCATCAGCACCCATTAGTTGTTGCACCCTTTTTGCACCCTAGTTTCCACCCTTTTGATGTGTTCACCCTTTAGGTTCCGCTTGTAGGGTGCTGAGACGCGAATAGGGTGCTCAAAGGGTGTGCTTAGGGTGTCGGCACCCTTTTTGCACCCTTAAGGGTCAGAATCGGTTTACTGTGTAGGGCGCCGAAATTCGCCGTTGTGGTGATCTCATAAAGGTTTCACTATAAACTACCTCAACTGGCCCCCTTCAAGATGTCAACTCACGCACAGTATAGATTGTTAATTCTGCCGGTCATAAAAAGCCTAGGCTGCTGTCATAAGAAAGCTGCATGACAAAACGATGACGACCTTGTGTTTCCTTATGTGCCACAACACTGTGAGGAGTGCCGAGGCACTCAGGTTACAGTAATGGGCTCTATACTGGTACAGTTTTCACGACTATCACTTCGGGTCAGCTCCACAAACACGACCGCCATTATTACATATATGTGGCGTATAGGACTGCTTACACTACTGAATGGTTGATAGTAGTAGGCTTCGATTAGGGTTCATATCACATTATCAGCGCATTCACTGCTTACTGAAAAAGTATTAACTCTGCCAAGTCATACTACGCAGAGCCAAGTTTAGGCATTGCCAAATATAATAGCAAGGCAATGCGAACGCGCAGGAATGCAATTATCAAAGTATATGTGCATGTCTCGCACGCATAACTGAAGTGGCTGAGGAACACCAGCAACGTGTGTGTCGGCGGTCGTCCCTCTATACATGCCACGTAAGTAACACGTCAATGTAGCATATATTATACCAGTACGTATGCGCATGCTTACTGCGTGACGCATGAGTGCATAGGCCGGAGGAGGTAGCTTCCAGCGGGTTGCTGACTTCGCACACACCCAGCAACTCCCGCGTTTCTCGCTGTGTAGACAGCTTCGTATCGTTATTTCTTCGACTGTGCATCTATATGTGCTAGGCTGGAGTGTTGAGCCAAAAAAGAAATTCGGGTTCGGTTGGTGTTCGACATGATTCCGTTCAGTTCCCCTTGGATAAATAAAAATCAATCATAGTTCGCAAGCTGGTGTGCTACGGTAGTTTGTTATCTTTCACATGTTGCGCAGTGCAAGTGAAATGCTACCTGTTGCATAGGCACTATTGCTCCATAATGACTGCTCTCGTAATTGGACCAGATGCGTTCTTTGTAATTTTTCATTTACTTTTCTTTTGCGATCCTATACACCAGAATACAGGGAGCTCAGTGCTTGCTGCCATATTGAAAAGCGCGTGGAGCCACCTGTTGCAAGCGCGGCAAAGCAACACTCTCAACTGCCATGCGAGCAGACGCTCTGTAAATCAAACGTGAAACTTCACAACCAGAGTCCGGCTATAAGCATGTTTCGCGCTGTTCCTGTGCTGGAATTTCATGCTGATTCTGTATGAAACGTCCAGAAGACCTTTTTCAACAGTCCGTAATGTCTGCAGCACCTGTATTACAAGCTATGAAAGCAGCTTGATCAGGCACGTACTACTGAGATTGAAAGAAACGCGAAGAGTGGAAAGCGGTGCTTTCGACTCAGTCAAACTGCGGCGTGCCTTGGCTGCGACAAGGCAGAATTTGTGCTGTAAGTTGGCGTCAACGTAGCGCTAGAATCTGGCTCTAACTTACGCTCATGCACCGCATGTGTATGAATTGCCAGTCCTGCCGGGCACTCGGAACACACACGCGATGCAAGAGTGCAGCAAGAACAAGATTTTAAAATGCTACGGTGACGCCGGCCGAAAGCACGTGTCGCCTAGTGACAGTCCAGGCATCTCGCAGTTCGACCGAGTCGAAAGTCACGCTTTCCACGCCATTCACGCATCGCGATAGTAAAGTTGTGCTAAACAGCCCCGCCACGGTGGTCTAGTGGCTAAGGTACTCGGCTGCTGACCTGCAGGTCGCGAGATCAAATCGCGGCGGTGGCGGCTGCATTTCCAATGGAGGCGGGAATGTTGTAGGCCCGTGTACTCAGATTTGGGTGCATGTTAAAAACTCCAGGTGGTCGAAATTTCCGGCGCCCTCCGCTACGGTGTCCCTCATAATTATGCGGTGGTTTTGGGACGTTAAACCCCACAAATCAATCAATCAAATCACGGTTGTGCTAAACATGCGCGGTGCGTGCATCCAAGCGTGAGTCGTAATACGTGTATCCTATTATTAACATGCGGCCTGCGAAAGAGTAAATTTTGTGCCTCATATTACAGGCATACAGCACGCAAATCGCTGCTGTAAAGTGAAACAGCTGGAGTCACGCTTGAATGAACACAATAAGTTTGCTTACTCGTACACTTCACAGGGCTCGTAGTTTTTCCTGCTGATTGCGATTATATCCTAAGGCGGTGGAGCTCAGCGCTTTCCGCTGTGAACGTAAATCTGTGCCATTGCAAAACACCGCACTGGCATGATTTCCGCGATGCGCTGTAAACTTCACAAGCAGTGCTCAGCAATCTCTTCCTCTTGCGCTGGTTCTTGTCGCATCAGATGACAGCGCAGTGGTATCCAGATGACATTTTATAAGCGGGCGCAGCGTGAAAGGAGCTTTTTCGCATTTTAAACTCCCAGAGCCACTGCATGCCATGCTAGCGAGGTGCGTCTTGGCAGTTCGAAACAAATTATGGTGTCTCTGGGAGCAAGAGTGCACCGCCAAAGGCGCCTCGGTGCGAGATAGGCGTGCTCTCGTCTATAGTACCGATTGGAAATTTCGTCAGGAAGTAGACGAAATCCCCCGGTTGGCAGAATGAGAATAGCGATGAAAGTTCTAAATAAACATAACCGAAAGTTTAGTGAGAATAGTTATAGTGCAGCATACACTATCATAAACACGGCCATCCGATGAGCACTGCGTCGCCCATATACCTTCTTTAAACTCCTTAAGTTTACAGACTGTTGCTTTCTATAGGTTGCTTCTAATAGAAGACATTCAGCATAATATTCAAGAGGTGCATGAAATGCTGTATGAAGTATGCCATAGAGGTCGTGTACATGAAAATTATGAAGGGTAAACAGCACTGACAAATATTTGGCGATAAAAGTGAGTCAAAGAACTAATCAAAAAATATCAAGAAAAACGCTCTGCGACGATCGCAGAAAAGGCGCGCCACTGGCAGGTGGCAACACCGTTTGTCCTCATGTTCAGAGCAATTCAGAGTTGTTTTTTTCGCGACCAATCACTGATATTCATTTTTTAACGGGAAGCACTTCTTAGCAAACCAAAAGTACTTTAAGCATATCTATTTATCTATCTATCTATCTATCTATCTATCTATCTATCTATCTATCTATCTATCTATCTATCTATCTATCTATCTATCTATCTATCTATCTATCTATCTATGCACCTACATTCGGGTGATCTCGTGGTCTCCTCCTTAATTACATGTATACCGAAATCGGTAAGAAGCCCCGCCGCGGTGGTCCAGTGGCCAAGGTACTCGGCTGCTGACCCGCAGGTTGCGGGTTCGAATCCCGGCTGCGGCGGCTGCATTTCCGATGGAGGCTGAAATGTTGTAGGCCCGTGTGCTCAGATTTGGGTGCACGTTATATCAATCAATCAGAAATTGGTAAGAAGGGCATCAATGTATGGCGAACATCATTTGTAGGTCATGACAGGCGTAACATCACAAACTTGTCGTGCGAGTCACGAAATTATTTTTACTTCATCCTGTATGGCACATACCCGGGTACCCCGGGCCTTGGTATGCAGGCATGAGGTTCAGTTGATTCAGAGTCTGTATCGACGTACAAATGGCAAGAAGATATTTTGAAACTTTTCACACGAGAAGTTTAAGGAACTTGTGTTTCAGTAAATACTGTCTAGGCGTTAGTCGCGTTGTCGGTGACGAAAAATCCTGACTGACGCAAAGATGAAAAAATGGCGAAACTTGCGGTAAGTCGCGCAAGGCCTGAAACAGCGAAGCTGGACGATTCTGAAGTCTAATTTCGTTGCTTCTAGGTTGCATCTAGGTTTTATCTAGCTAATGCTAGCTTGTTTCTACATTGCTTTGAGGTTGTTGCTAGGCATTGGTTATATTTTTGCTAGCCTTAGGCTAGGTGATGCTAGATTGTTTGTAAGCTTCAGCTAGGTTAATTTCATGTGGTTACCATACTTTAGCATGGTGATGCTAGGATGTTCTTACTAGCTGCTAGGCTTTCAGCTTGGTAATGCTAGGTTGTTTTTTAATAGCTGGTAGGTTCTTAGCTATGTTGTTTTCTAAGCTGCTTCTAGGTCGTTGCTGAACTTTAGGTGGCTGTTACGTGTTATTTGCCGTTTTGTTTGACATCAGAATCTAACTTCGCTCTTTGAAACCTTCCACCACTTAATGCAAACTCTGCCTGCCACTTTTTGTCTTTTTTTTCTTTCTATCGCTTTCTTTCTCTACAATTCTCTCTCTTTCTCTCTCTCTCACGTGCTTCACTTGCTCCCTTTCACTGCGCAAAGCTTTTGTTTACCGCTTGCACCTGCTGTACTCGGTAGGGGAGCTTGTCCAAGGCCAGGTACGTGGCCAGAAATTTTGTTTCGGGAAGGGGAGGGGATTTGCTGAAGACTTTACACATTTTATTAAAACACCTATTTTCATCACTCAGTTTAAGTAAAACACCCCCTTTCATCAGAAGATCAGGCTGCGTCCCGTTAGTTTGTGCAGCCAATATTTCAGTATGAACCTACACCAACTAGCCCATTTCTTCTTTCGTCTATAGACAATGGACCATAGACCACAACGTTCCAGAAGTTCCCACCGGGTCGCTACCGAACACAGACTCAACCGAGTCCGCGCTACCGTCAATGAGTGTCTACGCAGCACGGCTGTCTCAGTTCTGGTCTGAGCATCTAGGCATTTGGTTTATGCAAGTAGAGGCTCGTTTACAGGTATCTAATGTTACCTCACAAAGAAAATACGGCTACTTACTTGGTACTTTGCCCCATGATCTTGCGCTCGAGTTGGACGACATCCTATTGGCGCCACTGAGCCAGATGACCTATGACACGTTGAAGAAAGCAATTATTGAGAACACGGTAATCTCAGAGCGAAGGCTGTTGCAAGTGCTCCTGTCATCAACAGAGCTCGGAGATCACCGTCCATCACTGCTTCTCAGGCAGACGTAAGCACTTCTCGGCACTCGAGCATCATCTTTCGACGACTTACTACTAGAAGAACTGTTCATTTGGGGTTTTCACCCACAGTGCAGATAGTTTTGACAACAACGTCGAAGCTGAATCTGTCCTTTTTGACTGCCCTCGCCGACGAGGTATACGAAATAGCGCCTTCTCAGCAGACCATGCCTGATACAAGTTCCGAGAGTCGCACATCTACCACGCTTTCAGCGACGTTGCCTGCCAGTCGCTCATCAACTCCGAATATACTTCCTCGTCAAAGCAAGACGACACCACTGACCATTGCACTGATTCGGAGGGGCTCACAGATCTCATAGCGAGCCACATCACCACAATGGCTAACGATGCTTCCATGAGATATTTTAGACATGGACAACCCTACAGCCGATCTCGACCTTATTCGCCTGTGCGTGTCCACCCTACGTCTCCAGCGGGACAGTCCCCGGAGCCTCCACCGCCCTTCTGGTACCACCGACATTTTGGACGATCTGCGCGGCGTTGCACTTTATCATTTTGCTGGATGGACAACGGCACCAGGAACCACGTGCACCAATGGCGCCTAGTGACTCCCGCCCGTCTCCCAGTCACCTCTTTTTTGGGACTTCGGTTTCTGGTCAACAAAAAAGCAGAAGTGAGCGTGCTATCCACTCGTAGAATAGATAAAAAGTGCAGACCAATCATTTAATTACAAGCTGTGAACAGCAAAAAAAACGTATACTGCCGCAAGTCCATCACGCGGAATATTTGACTGTGAACACCCAGGTGGAATTTTTAGTCGCTTCGGTCAGTCATGTAATACTCGGTGCCAATTTTCTTGCGCACATCGGCCTCCTAGTGTATATGGCAAAGAAACAGATGCAGGATCCCGCTACTGGATCGAAAGTGTCAGGCGTAGTTTCCTCTATTGAGTCATTCGCCTTCACGATATGGCACGCTCTTCCAGAGCCCTACGCCACAGTACTTAAACAGTTTCCATTCTTTACCGTGGCACCAGACTGGACTAAACCAGTCTGTCATAACATCAAACTTCACATCATCACTATAGGCCCACGATGTCATGCATTATCTCATCGCTTGGCACCAGAGAAATTTACCATAGCCAAACACGAATTAGAACGTAAACTGGAAATCGGTATTGCTCATCTTTCAAGTAGCGTATGGTCGTCATCTCTACATATGGAACTCAAGAAAAGCGGTGATTGACGTTCATGTGGAGTATATCGTGCTTTGAACGCAGCCACAGTTGCTAACAAATATCCCCTGCTGAACATTCAGGATTTTACGGCCAGTCTTTATGGGACGAAAATATTTACCGAGATTTCTAGGGCTCCGGGGGATATTCCCAAAACTGCCATCCCCACTTCCTTTTGATGGTTTGAATTTATGCGAATGCCATTCGGCCTCAATAACGCTGCGCATGCATTCCAACTATTTACTGACGTATTAGTCCGTGAGCGACCATTGGTGTTCGCTTACATTGATAAATTTTGGTTGCCAGCTCGTCAAAAAAAATTCATCACTAACACCTTCTTTTGCTTTTTAACCGACATCAGGAGCATGGTCCTGTGAATAATTCGGAGAAGAGTCAATTTGTTGTAACATCTCTGTAGTTTTTTGAACACGTTGTAAACAGCGATGGGATCGAGCCCCTTCCTGCAAAGGTTCAACCAGTGTATATTAACCTCGTCCAAACACAATTCGAAAACTGCGACGTTTTCTTTGTGTGGTAAGTTTCTACAGGCGTTTCATGTATTCTTAGGCCACAACTGTGAAACCACTTGAAGACCTGCTGGTTCACGTGAAATCAGCGGCATCAACACTAACTAGCCTGGGCAGGCGTCGCAGAACAATCTTTCTCTGGCATAAAAGACAAACTGGCTGAAGCAACGCTCTTAACGCATCTGAAGCACGATGCCACCATCAGTCTTATGGTGGATGGCTCTGCTTGATTGATTGATATGTGGGGTTCAACGTCCCAAAACCACCATATGATTATGAGAGACGCCGTAGTGGAGGGCTCCGGAAATTTCAACCACCTGGGGTTCTTTACCGTGCACCCAAATCTGAGCACACGGGCCTACAACATTTCCGCCTCCATCGGAAATGCAGCCGCCGCCGCCGGGATTCGAACCCGCGACCTGCGGGTCAGCAGCCGAGTACCTTAGCCACTAGACCACCACGGTGGGGCGTGGATGGCTCTGGTGTGGCCGTTGTAGGAGTGCTTCGGCAGTTCATTAAAGACTATCGGAGTTCTCTCGTATTTTCACGGAAAAGCTCTCCGGACCAGAAATGCGCTTCAGTGTTCTTCACCGTGAACTACTTGTCTGTTGCCTCGTCGTGAAGCACTATTTCCTCGAAGGACGTGGTTTCACCACGTTCACCGACCATAAGCGATGCACTTGTGCTGAACTCTTGAGGAACGAACTACTCACTGAGATAAACTATAGGCAGTTCGCTTACCTTGCCGACATTTCTATGCAGGTACAGCATGTCAAGGGTGCGATGAATATTCCGGCTGATGTACTGAGCCTCGTTGAGGGAATAAAACCCGCAGAGGTGACAGCTTGCATCAGCAGAGTTGGAGGATGAACTTCAGTGCATACAAACATCGACGAGTTTGCAGTTCGAAAATCTCCCATTACCAAGCGTTACCCTAACAGTAGCGTGCTGCATGTCAACCGGCTCGCCAAAGCCTTTTGTGCCACTCACACTAAGGCAAAGAATATTTGACCATTTTTGTTTCTTTTCTCATCCTGCTAATAAAGCAACGTAGAAACCCGCCAGTAAACGCTGTGTCTGACCTAAAATGAACTCTAATATGAGAAATTGGGTTTGGGCATGTGTGCAAAAATTCCACCAGCCAAAAGTCTTTTTAAAAAATTTCTGCTCCTGGCCACCATTTCTTCAAGGTATAGACATCGTCGGGCCTCTTCCTTCTTCTAAAAGATATTGTTACCTCCCTACAATTGTCGACAGGTTCACCAGGAAGCCAGAAGTAGCGATATTACAGCCTAAACCATCGCCAACGCGTTCGTTAACATTTGGATATCGCAATTTGTAGTTCCAAAAGAAGTAGTCACAGATCGAGGCAGACTTGTGAATCGGCATTTTCCCCCCACCTCTCACGATTTTTGAGAATGCACCATCAGAGCATAACAGCCTATTGCCAGGTTCCTTTACTCAAGTTTTCATATCGCCCCGTTTTACTACGTCCGGCGCAAACCGCGCCGACAATGTTCGAGGGGCTTCGAGGCTGTAGTAGATTGTTGTGTTGGGATTACGCCCACATCGTGAACAGTACAGATTATTCTGGAACCTACTTCACCGCTAGTGATAACGCTAGAACATTCGATGGCAGGTGTATAAATGCTGAAGCGCTTCGCCACTTGTCAGTTGATCAATGGTCGACGCTCTTCCCGCCGCTATCAGCACCAGTGCCTCGCTGTAATCTTGCTTTTCATTTGTAGGTCACAAGTTCAGCCCGAATAAACAGTTTAATTTTCGACCTACGATTGATTGATATGTGAGGTTTAACGTCCCAAAACCACCATATGATTATGAAGACACCGTAGTGGAGGGCTCCGGAGATTTCGACCACCTGGGGTTCTTTAACGTGCACCCAAATATGATCACACGGGCCTACAACCTATTCGCCTCCATCGTAAATGCAGCCGCCAAAGCCGGGATTCAAACCCGCGACCTGCAGGTCAGCAGCCTAGTACCTTAGCCACTAGACCACCGTGGCGGGGCCAGCGCTTATGGCTCATGATGACACTGAGCACTGGACTGACACTTGGCCTCTGGTGGGTCTTCGTGTATAAAGTACACTAAAGATCTTCAATTTGCTTCAGCGCCGTGAGTCTATGGCACTTCGCTACGGCTGCCTGCTGGGTTCATCTGCCAACAGCCTGCTCAGGAACACCTGAGATCTGAAGCACTCGCAAGATGTTTTGAAGGCGATTCGTATAGTGGCGCCACAGCATAAGTCGACTAACGAGCCGTTCCTTTTAAGGGATGTACCAACCACCACTGATATTTTTCTTCGAAGAGACACAGGTCGCAAATCACTTCAGCCTGTTAAGCCTGCGAGTCCACAGCGAACGTCCAGGCCTCTGAAAAAGGCAATCTGTGTCAAGGCCAGCACACGAGCCCGCCTGACGCGAACAACTCAACGGCGTCATCACGCGGCGGTGCCTTTCTGCCGCGCACGCACAGTGAGTCACCTCAGCCAGCGAGCCCGTCGAAGCAATCAGCGCCTTCCTCTCTGGCGAGTCTGGCGCAATGCGTGGCGACGTCACTCGTCCTTGGGTGCTGCCACGTGCAGCGCAGCGGCTCCAGATTCGATGAGAATGACGCGGCCCAGCGGCGACCCCATTGGAGGATTCGGACCTCACGACCAGCGGTGCTTCCGGTTGGACATTTGGTTACTCAAAGAATCCACCCGGTGCATATAAAAAAAAAGCCCTGCGGCGCGTCGCGAGCGGTAGACCTATGTGTCAGAGGAGAGAGCTCGGCTCTTCGAGTCTATAAGCTGTCGGCCCCAGTGCCGAATTTGTAACGCCTCTGTATATATGCTGTACATAAACCTTGTTTAACTCACCGTCGTCCCGTCCGCTCTTCTGTCAGCTCTGCGCAGAAGCAGTCGCGAGCTGGGAAACCTACGCTACCAAACGGCTGGTGACCTTCCCGGCGGAGTTCGAAGCAGTGCTGCCATCGGGACCGTGTTGGCGTCGCCATCTTTCGTAAAAGTGGTTGCAGCGGTGAGATTTTGTGGCGCCCTTCGTAACGTAGTCGGAGGCGCGCTTCGTAACAGGCCACCGTACACTGGACCGCATTTGGTGATCGAGCTACAATACAAGCATTTCACAATTCGTGTGGGTGCCAGATGAGAAAACGTGTCAATCGACAGGCGCAAGCCCGCTTATGTACAGACCTCAGCGAATGATACCATCTTTATTGTTTCTACTCTTCGCCCTTCAACCATCACGAAGCCACAAACAACAAAGACTGTGCACTGGTCTGACCAAGACTCCGTCTATACGGTGAGGGGCTTCTGTTGCGTGCTGACGCGCCGAGGCAGCGACGACGATGAGGTCAGCGGAGGCGTGAGCAGTGCGAGCGCTCGAACTTCGAAATATATCAGTTGGTTTTTGTGTAAGAATGTAGCAGCATCCTTCTTCCCTTGCCTCTCCGCTACTAACATTACACATCAGCGAGCATGTTGCGCGTGTTCTACTGCCCCTAGGATGTGCAGGTAGCACACATGCCAACTAGCAAGTTCAGGCATTCCCTTGTGAGGGTAAAAGACATGCTGCCAAAAAAAATCAGGCTTTGTCTACAGCATCCCATGCGCAAACTGTAGTGGCAGTTACATCGGCAAGACAGGCAACATTCCGCAAACACTAAAACAGAATTCAAGGTGGTGATGTGGGCTAGTTGGTTTGAGTCACTTGTAATCATACGCGTAGCGAAAAAAAACAGACGAAGACTCGTACAAAGAAAACGTAGAGCCCCTCCTGTGTATATGTTCAATACATCTGTCTGCTTCTGGTTCTTGCGCTGCCAATATGACTGCAAGTTAAATAGTATATGTATTATAGAAAAAATAAGGTCTCATCTAACGCGCTGGCTGAACACGCGAAAACGTCTCGACACAAAATAAACTGCTGAAATGCAAGAATAACCGAACGAGTCAAAAACTGGTCATCTCGGCTTCAGCTGGAATCTGTCATAATCCCGACAATGGTGCAATCAGTGAATCGCAACGACGAAAACTTCTCACGCATGTACTACACATGACTGCTTACGTCCCATTTTAGAACATGCATGACCGGACTGCTCACGCACTGATTTTTCATTTGTGAGCAAGGCTCTTGTACGGGAGCCGAAATGTCTTTTTTTATTGTGGTGAGCCTATTTTTTTTATTTGACTTCATTACATATCAACTCCTATGACTGGGGAAGCTATATAGATGCTTGTACCAACGTCACTGAAACAGCCTGTTGGTGCATCAGCATGGTGGAACGTGAAAATTCTAATGTCACATTAGTGTTATCACCATACATCGCACACTGGTTCGTTCATTATTTGTGCACAAAGCCCTAACAATGTTTCAGCGGTGTTGTTATCACTCTGAAATAAGCATAGGCCGACGTAGAACTCTCGGAGAGGGAGAGCGACGATAAACGATCAGCTGTCAATTCTCGAGCAGCGAGTTGCACTTAACGTCCCCTCGTGCGTTATTGTTTTTTCGCGCTCATAATTCAGTTTGATTGTATTTATTTTATAATATCTTTCAGTGAACTCAAACTAAAAGCATACTTTTTCTTTTGCATTGGATGTTGCTCAATTACAGTGGATACTACGGAGCGCTGAATGCCGCCAACACGCTCGAGCTCGACCAGTGAAGCGAGATGGTTAGAGCGATGAAACGTGCAGTTACGACCAGCGTTACCAGATTTTCGTAACGTTGGTCACAACTCTTATTCACGCCTCTCTGCTTAATTTTCCTGCACTTCACTGGTACCGTCCAAATGACATTTGATGAGTTTTTAGAATTTCAACGTTGCAAAAAGCGTACGCTTGTGTTCGTTTCGACATCCTTGTTGCGATCGCGCTGACAGAACCTGCAACGTCCGAGTTTAGTGAACTGCGCATTGTTAGAGTCTGATCATGGCTGTGACACAAGCGCTACTTAATGGGAAGTTAAATGCTTGTGTTCCGTTGAAGAAGCAACTCCACGGTGCTTACAGCGCAAGTAATGACGATGGCGTAATGTGTTCGCAAACCATACCACTATACCTTAAACATTCGGTCCCATGCAGCCGCCCACGGCGCACTACTCGGTATGGCCCACTACTGCGGCAAGTCCTCAGGCAGGCTCGGCAAATACTATCTCGGCCTGCCGTTCAGTTGATACGTCAATTTGAGTTCGTTCAGTTTTATGTAGCATGCGCAGGATTACGCAACGCGTCGCTGATGCATGGTCGATAAGCTGCCAACACCACCCTTCGCACTGCGGCAAGAAATGAGGTAGCGAACATTTAGCACTTCCTATCGTTTGAGAAAGTACTTTGGTCCGATATACATACACTCGACGATCAAGAGTTCATCCGGTGAAAGCGCCACAGGGTGTACCCCGTGCGTCCTATCTTTCCTCTATGCGAGTGCACGGGTTGATCATTCTCCCGTAGCCACCTTGGATTGCACGGCACGCCACCCATATATTGTGGGCATTACAAATGTACCCCGAAAAATTTTCCAGGCGTTGTCTACAGGTGGGGTCTGTAGGCGCTTAGCTTGGTAAATTCCCAGTCGGGTATCTACACTATAAAAAAAATTACACTGAGGTCGTATTAAAACGCTTGTCCTCTAGCGTCCCCCCTATACGGAGCAATTTTCGCTCCGGACATCCGGAGAAAAATTTTTATTCCGGCTCGCCGGAAGAATTGCGTGGCGCACCCGGAGTACTTTTCACAGATATTTCACTCCGGCCAACTGGAGCAACAGCCCCGCCGCGGTGGTCTAGTGGCTAAGGTACTCGGCTGCTGACCCGCATGTCGTGGAATCGAATCCCGGCTGCGGCGGCTGCATTTCCGATGGAGGCGGAAATGTTGTAGGCCCGTGTGCTCAGATTTGGGTGCACGTTAAAGAACCCCGGGTGGTCAAAATCTCCGGAGCCCTCCACTACGGCGTCTCTCATGATCATATGGCGGCTTTAGGACGTTAAACCCTACATATCAATCAACCGGAGCAATTGCGTGGCGCCACTGGAGTACCTCTTACTGGAATTTTCCTTCGGCCGGCCAGAGTGATGATGTGGCACCTCCGGAGCATTTTTCACGGGTTTTTCACTCCGGCTATCAGGAGTTTTTGTGGTACCTCCGGAGTATTCGCGAATGTACTTACTTCGTCCGGACAGAATTTCAGTGGGGTGGACCAGTACTTTTTTAAAGTGTTTTCTCCACTGTTTATTCAATCTATGCTGATCGTTTCACGCATTGGTTAGATGAAGGAACTCCCAATTCTCGTGCAAGCACTGCAGATTTACTGTGTATCTTTTCCACAGAGCTCTAGCAGAGGCAATTCAATAAAAATTTTGAGTTCTTATTCTTTGATTTATTTAATTAAGCTGCCATTTCTTGATTACCCAGCATTTTGGAAAAGGAGAAAAGAACAAACATGCAAAAAGCCACCCAAATCTAAACTCAATAAGACAGATCCTATGAAATTACAGCACTCAAGTTTGAAGCGCAGCGCTTCAAAATGCATCCCATAATGCTGCAAAACAATGCACGACAAACAAAGAAAGCGCGGCCACCGAGAACAACTCTTCACCATCCCTGAAGAACCACCCATCAGATTCATTGACGACGCAAAGCTAGAGCTGATTGCTTCCTGCATAATTTACATATATATATATATATATATATATATATATATATATATATATATATATATATATATATATATATATATATATATATATATATATATATATATATATATATATATATATATATATATATATATATACATGAGAACTGCGAATCCTGTGAGAGACACGGAAACTTCGAACACTGAAGCCACGGACACTCAATAAATCCTATGCAGTCTGTGCGTCCATGAGAAGAAACAAGTCCTAAAACTGACCACACACACACGCGTGCGCACATGCACACGCACACACACACGCACACACACACGCACACACGCACACGCACACACACACGCGCGCGCACATGCACACGCACACACACACGCACACGCACACACACACGCACACGCACACGCGCACACACACACGCACACGCACACACACAGATTGGATGAAGCACATCCGATGTAATCCGTTGTGAGACAGCCGCAACAATATAAAAACACACCTCCTGACACGAACAAAGTTCAAAACTGGACGAAGTTTTTTATATATCTTTAAATCAATAGCTCTACCTTTGCTGAAACATTTAAAAGCAATTTTGACTAAAATAGTCTTATTTCAGTACCTTCCTTGACGGCATCAAGAATGCCACTTCCGATTATTTCCTAATTTTATCAAATAATAATTCCGATTATTACAGTCGCATTTTAGTGCGTGCTCATTGTCATTCTTCTAGCAAAGTGGGCCCTTACACTTTGTATGGTTGCGGCCTGGCTTCAAGGAAAGCTTAGCTTAATCTCCTTTGGAAAATAAGTTTCCAAATAAGTTGCAATTGTTTTTTTTTAATTTCCACTGCCCGTCTGTTTTGATACTTGTCATTGTGAACATTTTTCTTTGTATTTATTGTATGAGCATGTATTTCAAGACGAACAGCTTCAAGCACAAAATAACGAAAAGTTCACTACAACGTAACAAAATAAATAAACAAGAAAAGGCACAAACATTACGCCACCAAAGCCAACTGCATTTTCGCAGAAATAAGGGTAGGCCGTTCAGTTTACTCAACTTAAAGGTCCGTGAAAACATCCTCAGGCCACAGAAGATGATGCCCGTGGAAGCGTCATGATGTGCCAGTGCCTCCTCCTTGAAGAATTTCCCTTTTCCCTTCTACTGCTCACAGGCCAGTGTCGTTGGATTGTCCAGGTCAAAACTACGTCTCAGCACTGTTCGTACTCCTGTCTTGCACCAAAAAATAACAAAAAAAAACTGCAGCCACAGCCACGGCAGCACCACTTAAAAGGGGGAAAAAATGCAGCAGCAAGAATAGTAATCTCTCCCATCAACACAGGCAATACGGCTAGTTTTTTCATAGGGATTCTCTCTTTCTATCACTACAATGTCTCCTCCGTGTTAGAATATTGAGCCGGACTGTAATATGGGTTAACTTTACTACCTTCACAGAAATATCAAGCGCCGCGTATAGATCACATGTTTGGTTTATCTACACAACATTATCCAATCTTAGCACTACCTGAGAAGAATAACACAGGTAATTCTAGCAGAGCTCACTCACCATTTTCTTGCCGCACCACCAACCGCCAGGTCTCTCAACACTCGCAAGATTATAATCTGTAGTTCGCTGCCAGGAACCATCACACAATTACCGTTGCTGCTTGTCGCTTGTGATATCCAGAAGGTGCTCAGAATGATTTTCTTTTCTCCAACACGGCCGAACGATTCCCATAATCTTCACTGCACCAGCTTGGTCTTTGCAATATTAGTTTGTGAGTAATGGCTTCCCAGTAGCTAGGCTGCCTACGTCACTCCTGAACAGCCAATGAATGCCGCTGAGCGATGAGCTTGAGCACCTGGGGAGCATCTACCGGGGCAAAAGTTATGTGCATGCAGGAGCATTACCGGAGCAACCACGGGAATATAATCAGCGGATTGGCCACGTTTTTCTCCGGTTTCCTTCGACTGAGACCCACCGGAGGAAAACGGTGAAAAACGAATGTATTTGCTCCTGTACAAACTGATTTGAGTGAGGCCACCGAAGCAGAGCGGGCGCATCATTCCCCGATTCCTTCCAGCTGGGTATATTTTTGTTTACAGTGCACCGGGCAGAGCACCAACGCATGTAGACAACGCCTGGAAAACCCCAACTGAGCGTCTACATTGTATCTGGACCACAATGTTGATAAAAGAGCCGCATTTGAAGCCACCTTTGTCCGCTTAAAAAAACAACGACAAAAAATGCTCGGCACAGCGATGACCACGGTGGCCCTTCAGTTCTCTGATAAGAGCAGCAATAGGGGCTAGTTTATACGTTATAAGCGCGATTACCCAAGAGCAGCTCCCTGTGACACACGATTCCCGGCCGTAAAGTGAATCAATTGATTTGATTGATTTGTGGGGTTTAACGTTACAAAACCACCATATGATTATGAGAGAGGCCGTAGAGGCTCCGTAAATTTCGACCACCTGGGGTTCTTTAACGTGCACCCAAATCTGAATACACGGGCCTACAACATTTCCGCCTCATTCAGAAATGCAGCCGCCAAAGCCGAGATTTCATCCCGCGACCTGCAGGTCAGCAGCCGAGTACCTTAGCCACTAGACCACTGTGGTGGGGCGTAGAGTGAATCAATTGATTGATATGTCGGGTTTAACGTCCCGAAACCACCATATGATTGTGAGAGACGCCGTAGTGAAGGGCTCCGGAAATGTCGACCACCTGGGGTTCTTTAACGTGCACCCAAATCTGAGCACACAGGCCTACACCATTTCCGCCTCCATCGGAAATGCAGCCGCCGCAGCCGGGATTTGAACCCGCGACATGCGGGTCAGCAGCCGAGTACCTTAGCTACTAGACCACCGCGGCGGGGCTAGAGTGAATCAAGCTCAGCGGGCACATGGTTGAATTTGTGGGGAACGTAGGTCCTCTATTGATGTATCAGCTCTAATTATGGTGAAACAAACGGTTCTCCCTGTCTCACACGAAGAAACATGTTTCATTGACATACCTTGCTAAGCACGACGACACTATTCTGCAGCTTAGCTACAATGTTCTGTATTACAACTTCTGGTGAAGTATACGTGGGCTTTTCACAAACCTTCATTTTGTAAAGAGTGACATAGATTGCAAACAGTACGAGATGGTAATAATATCAACGGGCACCGTGGCACCTTGGAATAACAAGAACACCTCGGCCCCATAACGGCCCCCACGCCGGCAGCTTCTCACTTTTGCCTTCGTACGCCTATTGCCATGAACTGAAGGTGCACATGCGTTGAAATGACCACTGGTCACTTATTCCGTGTAGTGGTTTGTGAGTCATCCAAGCGTTGTAAGCTTCGCCCCACTGCGGCTTCGTAGAACCACCACGAAGCCCGCTTGTATCCATTAGAAACTAGATGGTGGCTGGCTGGCATTAGTAATGGTTGAAATGAATGACAAACACGGGGTAACGGCGCGCAAGCAAGGTAACTAGCAATCGTGGTCTGTCAGTATACAAAGTAGGGTAAATGTAACTGGTAGCAAAGCTTCTATATACAAGCCCATACGTTCTGGAAATGGTGGCTCATCTGCTGCTGATGGGGCTTAGCGCCATGTGTGTGTGGAGGTAACACTTCCGGAGGAACGAAAAATAAAGCGATGGTGACGCAGCGTTTGGTAAAGAAGTGACATCATTTAGTTAGCCTTAGCGCGAAGTTCGATCTCAAATTAATTTTCGTAGGCGCCTGGTCGCTGTGAACTCGCGCTAAGGCGAGACGACAAGTTATCATTGAGTGCGCTTCAAGTCAACGCCAGCTAAACTAACGTTGACTCATTACTTGATATAAATGTTTAGGTGTATTGCCGTTCAATTACCCTTGGTTTTACCATTAAACTTATTCTCGTAACCTTTATTCGGAGTTCGTGGCTTGTCCAGCAGTACAATAAAGCAAGCAGCAGTGCACCTCTCATATTTCAAGCGTTGCTTATTTACTTCTCACATACGCAGGTTCCTTAGAGTGCACATTTACAGTGTACTAGGATTGGGAAGTGTGTCATCCGCGGGGCCGAACAATGGGAGCGGAGGGGTCACTGCCGCGATGAAAATCGCGGCGGTCCGGTAGGGGCGCCACCAGCCAGAGGGATGCTTCTGCGGCTGCAGCAGCTCCGGCGGCCGGCCTAACGAGACGTTGCAGTTGCGCTCGCTTGTTTTGTTCTAGGTGCGTCGTGGAGGGAATTTCTCCCCCTTTTTTGAACCTACGGTAAAGAATGTGCTCGTCGTGAACTGGTGCAGCGGCGACGTGAACCAGTGGGATGGCGGAACGACGGCGGGACAAGCGCGACCGCACGTGTTTTGTGCCATACTGCAACAGCAGCTATCGGTCGTGCAAAGAAGCGCGGTCGCTGTTTCGTGTTCCGGTGGACGTCGTTAAACGCGAAGCTTAGTCCCGGCTTATTAAAAGAGCCGACAGAGAGCTCAACGACGCAAGTGCGGTTTGCGATTTGCACTTTGAGGCCCACTTCATTGAGTGGACTTTCAAAACAACTATTAATGGGGAAGTTGTTGAAATCGAACGCGATCGTCCGCAGCTAGCGAAAGATGCCTTGCCGACCACCTTCCCCGGGGCCCCAAGCTACATATCAAAACGGCTCCCCAAAAAGAGGAAAGAGCGAAGCATCTGCGACCAGGTGCTTTCTGTGGCCAAGCGAAGCAGAAAGAAGTTTTCGGAAAGCTCGCCACCGCCCATCGAGGATCTCGAAACGCAGGTTTCAAGCATCGATTCTGTGGAGGTGAATGGGTCCTTGTCATTTTCGGGCCCGAAAACGCCTCACGGATGGTCAGAAATTCACCTGCCTAACTCAGGAGTCCCTTTTGTGTACGCACAGTGCGAGGAGCACGAGAAAGATGTTGACAGCACACTCGCTTTGAAGAAGCTCTAAAAATTGAAGTGCGAAGTGAAGGAAACGCTGCTACCGTTGAAGTGCACTTGCAAGGAAGAAAGTGGCAACAGCAGCAGATTGCAACGCGTGAGGAAGCGGAAGCGTTGTTGCACCATGTAGATAAATTCAGTCTCTGTTGTGGTGCCGGTCTAGAACCTTTGTCTGGCGAGTGCTCGTCATTCAATGGAAAGTTCTTTTCTAAGAACTGCACAATCACAACGAAAGAAGGCCCGGCCACTACCTGCATCCACTGTAAATATCAAAGGAAGCTTATCCTGAACCAACTCTCCAGGCGAAGGTGCCCCAAGAGGAGGGCGGCCAAGACGAATGTTCGTCGTAGTCTTCGAAGAATGAAGGCGAAGTTCCCCAAAGTGAAAATGACCTTGAATCAAATGAAGGCAAAGAACGAGCAAGTACCTGAGGAACTACTGTTCGAAAAAATTAAGGGCCTTCCGCAGAAGCAACCAGCTGCCGTCAGGACTTGCTTCGAAGCAGCTTGCCGAAAATCCAAGAAAGGAACGAAGTATGGCGAGGAGTGGCTTTTAGAATGCATATTGATGCGGATGAGGAGCCCCAAGCTCTATGAACATTTAAGGCGTCGAGACATCCTAACCTTAATTGCCTGGCCGCACCTGCCTCAACAAGGCTGCACAGCATTTCAAGAGCGGCTTTGGGTTCAACCCAAACGTTTTCACAGCCTTGAAAGAAAAGGTCAAGGAACTAGATGGCTTCAATCGGCACGGGGTGGTCGTCTTCGACAAAATTAAACTGTCGGAGCACATCGACGTAAAGCCCTCTGGTACGTATCTGCTGCTCTAGTCATAATACATCAGCAATGATTCATCGAATCTTGTAGAAACTCATATTGCCTATCGTATCAGCAATAGTAGCATGTGCTGAAGTGGCACAATTTCCTTTTGCGTAGTACGCAGTTACACACATTCAGTGCCCAGAATGTTTGTTTCACTGTGTCTCGAACGCAGGCTGCATTGATGGCTTCGTCGACCTGGGCCAATTCTAGAATGAGAAGTCTGGCAAAGAACTTGCTGACCATGGCCTGGTGATATTTTTCCAGCTATTTACAGGTAAAGCTTGCAAAATTACAGCCTGAGCATACATTCTGTTTGGACTTTGCTGTTCTAGCTGGAGAAATCACTTGCCATATATATTTTATGACACGTCATGATTTGTACTCATTGGTTTGAATTTTGGTTTCAGGAAGTTGGATGCAGATCCTGGGTGTCTTCGCCTCCAAAAGTAACGTAAAGGCAGATGTACTGTCTAAGATTGTGCTCGAAGCCACGTTGCTCTTCGAACAAGCAGGGCTCTATGTTGATGGTGTCACATGTGATGGAGCCACTTGGAACCGCAGCATGTGGAAGATTTTTGGCATAAAAGGCAAGTAACTTTAATCTTTATGTGCATATCCCAATAGTCATAAACAAGCAGTATTGTGTGGGCCTTGTTTAAATAATTGGTACACTGCAATACAGTTGAAACACTTTTGTGATCATATTATCTTTGTCCGCTTTTGTAAACGCAGGGTCTGCAACGAGCATCAGGTCAAAGTGCCCTCACCCGGTGGATGACACTCGGGCACTTCACTTTTTCTCGGGCTTCCCCCACTTGCTGAAGAATGTGCGAAACGCATTTCTGCAAACAGGTTACGAGACACCCAAAGGTCGAATTCACGCTGACTTCATCAAGGAAGCCTGGAAGGAGGACAACAAGAATGTGACTCTTAAGGTCATGCCTCACATAAGTCGAATGCACCTTTATCCGACTTCTTTTGAAAAAATGAGGGTGGCACCAGCACTCATCTTCAGTGAAGAAGTGTTGAAAGGGCTCTTTTTTTTACAGGAAACACATTGAGAAGGTCTTCAAGACCTCAGCGAGTGAAACAGAAGCATTTATAGCAAGAATGTCAAAATTAACCAAAATTATGACCTCACGCATTCCATTGGCCGCCCTAAAGGTGGACTCTTCTGACATTGGCTTTTTAAGAAAGTTTCTTGACTTCTTGAACGAGTGGGAAGCACATGCAAAAAATGCTAAAAAGGGTTTTTTGTGTTCTAACACAGCAGAGGGCCTCCGTGTCACTTTGCAGTCGACACTGGATCTTGTACAATACCTGTCTTCGCACTTTGGCTTTAGTATTTGCTGACATCTAGACTAAGCCAGGACAAGCTGGAAAACCTATTCGGTATTGTGAGGCAATTTAATGGTGCCAATGACCACCCAACGCCAGCCCAGTTCTTGGCAACAATAAATGCGCTAGCATTTTACAACCTTGCAAAACCACCAAAAGGAGGAAATTGCAGCCCTGAGGTTGTTAATGCACTGCTTTCTCACACAAATGCTGAAACCAGCCTTCATCAGCCCAGTCCAATTGATGCACTTGACCTGCTTTTCGATGAAGGAAGGCTTGATGATGTTGAAGAAGCTTTGAACATCCTGCCTCCAGAAGACCATACTGAGCATGTCACCCACCACAGTTCGAGTCGCCTAGTACATTATGTCGCAGGCTATGTGGCTCGGAAGGCCAGGCAGAAAACTGGGTGTACGATATGCACCGAGCACTTGACCATAAGCAAGGCGTCCGCAGTGTCAGACACCCAAACTGAATTCATCCGTCAGTTTGACCGCGGTGGTCTCCTTTACCCGTCTTCCGGTTTGGCACAGCTTGTTGATACGCTAGAAGAGTCGTTCACGGTTTTCTTTAGCTCTAGGAAAATCGCAGCAGCTAGCATGTCTGACTTTGCAGCATTCTTGCAAAATGTTGAAATCCCTACACTTGGGTGTAGTAACCATGCAAAGGACTTCACACTTGTGATTGTGAAGTTTTATTTTTTGCTTCGTTTTCGTTTTTATGCAGTCATTGAACCAAGACAGAAGCACTAAACGTGATCAGAAAAAGCATTTGAAAATGAGAAGGTGCACATAACTTCAGATAAAGTGCAGATTTCTAATTGCCCTATTCATTTCCCTCTTTTTTTGCATACACTTGGTCTTATTTATCATGCTTTCTTGTGCAGTGTGTTCCCGTGTACTTTATTACATTTTTATTGTTTCATGACCTTGGACTTTTTTTTATTTCATCTGATGTTTTACAATGTTACAAATGAGCAGTACACTTATCTGTGTACTTATGTTTTCATTGACTTTTCTTATGCCTCATGTGTTATAATCTGTCGCTAATATTTTCTTTTGTACTTTGATTCTTGCTTTCGCCCATGTTGGAGTCACTTGTTCTTGCTTGTACATTCTGGTGTCCACACTTTTTTTTTACTTTTGTTCATTTTTGTTGCTGCTATTGTGGGTGTATGTAGGATGGAAGTTATTTTTGTTGTAACCATTTAGATTGAGTTTTTTGTATTTTTGTGTCGATTGTACCCTGTAAAAATGATTTGGAAATACAGCACGCAACTTGGTCCAGCAGTTGTTTATTACTCTGTGCCTCCACGATCGTATCGCTAATCTTGTCTAGGCCTTCGCCCCGTTGTCACTGCGCATTTAATCGGAATATACGAGCCTCCTCGGTTATCCCTTTAAAGTGTCTGAAAATATGCGTCCGTTAGCCAAGCTGTCTTTGAATATCAGAACTAGAGCGGATGCAGTAGAGCCGATCCGATTCTCCCAGAGACATTATAAAAGCACCATAAAAATGGGGAAAATGCCGACTATCTGTGAACAGCATGCTTACCGCAAGCGAGCGTGACATCTTTTTTCTTTCTTCCGAGGAACAGTCTTAAGGTGAGAGTCAACAGAACTTGTGGCTTCCCAACGGCGTGCTCCGTTGCGGAGCAGACGAAATGTCCCCGCCGCCGCAGACTAGCGAAGCGGGTCGTCTCAGCGGGGACTGCTCCGCGCGCCGTGAGATGGCACTGCATGTAAGAGGGATGCTGAGAGCTGGTTGGGAGAGGAGGGTATCATCGCTGAGGCGACCCGTTTTGCGCCCGCGCACAACACACTTGCCAATTCTAGTACACTGTAGCACATTGCTTCCGCTATTCAGTTCGAACAAGAAAAAAGGATGCCTGGCCACGCCAAAGCTTCTGTTTCATTCAATGCTCACAATAATTCAACTTCATTAGACTGCACAGAACAAGCACCACGCCTGGTTTTGAGCACAATAAGTGTGCGGACACTACATGAGCTTTGTCTCGCCTCGCGCTGTGAAACATTGCCGTTACGTATAACGAGTACAGGCATGGGCATTGTAGCGCGGTAGATAACATAGTGAAATGCTCACCATTAACACGTGTATTAGTTGGCTCTTCATGTTCAAGAAGGAAACCGGACTGCACGCATACTAATGCGTGAAAGTCCAGCCACCAGTACTTCGAAACGTTACCCCGATTTGTTATGTAGAAGAGATGGGTCGCCAGGCATACGTGTGCAGTTATTTCATCTTGCACAGCAAGTCTTTTTTGCACCTACCGAGGCAAGCGCTCGGTGTTAAATGTTCTACGCATCGTACCGTGACCCGTTAGACGCAGTGCTCAAGACGTTCACCAACGATGAAACAGGCATAACCTCACAACTTCATGCAAAGCCAAAAAAAGTAAATGTTCTCCCCGATATTTCAGAGAACGCATGCAAGTAGAGAGCACCGAAACACGTGAGGGGGTGCGTCATCACAGACAAATTTTATGAGCGCACCTTTCCATGCACTGAAAGCGCTGCACTGAGTAATAATAGCGTTTGCAGATGGCGCTAAGAAAAAGATTTGTTGTAATAATTGAACACTATTATAATTTTTTTTCTCACTGCACCTGCATAGCACTGTTGAGGCAATATATATAATTTGCAGAACATGAACATTGCTTCGCCTTTCAATGATACGTGCTTTTGCACTATTAACAGGGACGTAGGCAGAAATTTTTAGGGGCGAAGCTCCTTATAGCGGCCCCCGTTGGTCCCTCGTAGTCGTAGTAGTAGTCGTAGTGTGTAACTAGTCTTACATTTTGACCTCCAAGGTGGTGCTGGTGGGAGATTTCTTCTGTGCGTTGTTGAACAATAAAAAATCGCAGCGTGCGAGTTAACTAAAACCCGAATTCTCCTGTCTCTCATCCCCCCTTAGCAGCCATTGGCATGTACATTGAGCACTATCTGACAAAAAAGGGTTGGTTGCTACGTTATACTCGCTGTGCAAAACCTTTTTGGTTTTAGAAAGGTTTAGCGAGCGTTGGGCCGCAGTGCCATGAATACAGTGAACTAGTATATACCATGAACTCGAGGTGGTTAAAGGTGGGAAGTAGACACGAAGCGCAAGCCGTAAGAAAGTGTGCGTGTGCCACCTCTCGTTTAGTCCTTGGAATGTCCGCTGGATGGCAGTGCATATGCGGAATATATGATGAAAAGATGCGAGATGGTGGTACTTGGAGTGTTGAATAGATAGACGAACGGACACACAGACTGATGCATAGACGGACTCACGGATGGCTGCACCGATGGATGGACGCATGGACGGACGCAGGGGCGGATGCATGGACGAACGCAGGGACGGACGCACAGATGGACGTGCGGATGCACGAACAGACGCACGCACGGACGGGCAAATGGACGCAGGGACGGTCACACAGACGGACACCTGGACGGACGGAAGCAAGAACCAATGGACGGACTGATGCTTCGCCCCACTCTTTATCATTCACTCCGTGGATATGCTGCCATTTTTTGGAGAGGGGGGGGGGGGGCGGCACCCTCTTTAGCTAACATGGGGGCTGGGCAGGCAGATGTGGTCGAGTGTCATTTCGGAGTCTGTATGCCATGGCAACAAATGTAAAAGGGAAATGGGTACGGGCATGGGCAGGGTGTGCCACTCGCTGGCTACGCCATTGGCATTCGCCCTGCTGCCATGGGCGTAATAAGGCTGGTCATCATGAAGTCAACACGTGCACCTAAGGATTCAGATAAAGCAGCGTTTATCACAACATTGATAATTTTTTGGAGGGGTCTCCCTACGCAAAATATCGAGCACCACCTGTAGAAAAAGCAAGGGCCATAACATCGAAAAGGTGCACCACGAAGAGGAGATAAACTGTATTTTTTTTCACAATTGGACATTGGAAGCAACTAATTTATTGCAAGAAATAATATATATATAGCTACTAAAATATCTAACTCCTTAGGTGGCAACAAAGGAGGCTGAATATTTTACAAAGGGAGATTAAGTGAGCACACGAATCGAAAATTGTTTTATTAGGCAGATTCAGAAATAGCTCGAAAGAAGTAGATGTGCTAGAATTTTGCAATAAACAAGTTTACCCAGGAAAGTGAGCATACGAATGGCAGTGAATATATATAAGGACAATCGTTACTGCCTTGAAGAGCAGTAAGCTGTCCTAGCTATGCAAGCCCAAAGAACGAATCGTACATGCCAGCACCAAAGTTGAAAGAATATGCCAGTATAGTAACCAGCATAAGGAGTTTATCTAGTTTTAATGCCTAATTCACGCTATGCGTTTTTGGTACGTTGACGCTGCTTCGCACGTTTGACCTTGGCGAATCACTTGAAAGACTGAGTAAGATTACCTGCAATAAATGCGATTGCTTCTGGGGAGTAGAATATGCCACCATCACTTCTCACACATCGAAAAAGCTTCCTGAAGGGATTCGCCGATTACACGAGGCCTTTTGAAACGCACGTAACGAAAAATAAAGCGTACTACCACCAGATGGAATGTTCACAGCACGTGCGAGAGTAGAGATGTGCATGGGCTCCGGGTAGCCTGAAAGCCCGAGCCCCACCCGGCCCACGGGCCGGGCAGCCCGAAGTCTTTTCCCCTCGTGCACTGGCCGGGCTCGGGCTTTCTTGTTGAATTATCGGGTGGGGCTCGGGACTGATGAAAGCCCGAATCAAGCAAAAAAAAAATAATGTGCCGGAATTCTTGTTTATATGTGTGCTTTTCTTGGAGAAAAACCGTAATAAATTTAGCGTGTACTTGCGTACTGAATCACTAAGCGCGTGCTCCGAATCAGAACTTCTTGAGATTTGGAAAGGCAAAGAAAATAACTATACGAAACTTGCCTAACTTGCAAGAAAGATCTTGGGGATTCTAACTACAAGCGCCAGCAGCAAGCGCAACTTCAGTTTTGCAGGATACTTGTTGCCGGATCGACGCACCCGATTGAAGCCCGAATCGATGGATAATCTTTTGTTTCTGCATGATAATTTGTGAATGGTTTTGCACTCAGTCATGACTTTTATCAACAATTGAAAAAAAGAAGCTAGAGGGATGGACGTCACGCTTTCTTCTTAATAAACGCATTTTCAATTCTGTTTTCATGTGCTTTACTGCGTCGTCCATCGAGTCAGGTAAGGTTGGGTCGGGCAGGGCCAAGCCTTGAGTATGAGATGCCGGGCTGGATCTGGACGGCCCGTCCTCTATAAATTATCGCGGTGGACAGGCCCACCGTCGGCAAGCATTGGGCTCGGGCCGGGCCAGGCCGCGAAATTGCAGCTCGTGCACATCTCTACGCGAGAGCACAACACACACGCAGCATTGGACGAGTGCACAGACTTGCACTGCATACAAACACACGCAAGCGCATGCGCGCAGGCTACCATTATGAACCAGCACCAACGTTCATTCCTAAATCACAAATGCGAGCGCAGCCCTTTACGGGAAGGAATGCACAGAACAACGCGAAAATGCAGATGAGCCTCCTAGCACCTCAACAGCATACCACTGGCAAGGAAGGACAGCAAGTTACACGAGAACCTATTGTCCTTATCATACAGTAAGTAGAATGAATACTGCAACGGGACTGTACAACAAACTTACATCACAAAGGTGTCACGCTGTCTTCTGGGATTGCTTGTGCCGTGGCAGGAAGGTGTAGCTTTCTCCAATGGCGGGGTATGGCTCATAGAATGGTAATAGCATGACGTGAAGCACTGCTGGCAGCAGTAGAGGTCATGGACTGTAGGCACCTAGGCACCGGTGGGACAGACTTGAAAACGACAAGCATTTCAGCATCTTGCTGAACAACTGCACGCTTGCATGTTTTCGGCGTTAAGCATATATAGCATTATAAACAGCAGGACATCGACAAAAATGGCGTTGAACTGCAGACACGGTTGGCAACGAGGCAACAGGCGCTGAACGTTGGGGTCAAGGCAAGACTCTAGACGATTCGTTGTTCGTATCAAATGGCTAAGGCTGCTGAAGGATTCAAACGACAAGAAGGCAACTTATAATTCCCTGCCAGCACAAAATTGCAGCGCACGTGGAGAAAACCTGGTACACTTACGCACAGTTTACTGAGTACAATTAGAATGGCAGGCTTCTTGAGGTACAGGACACCCAGTAGTCGCGATGAAGGAGTGCAGACATCATCAGCGCTGTATTCATCTCTCTGGGACACAGCTGACCGGGGGACCATCATGAAAGCTGAAGCAATAAACACGTGTTTCGGTACATACTCAATCGCCAACGCAAATTCACAGTATGGCCCGGAAGAACTCGATGTACTACGCGCAGTGAATGAAATAGAGGATTGGGTACATAAATGTTTTGACGTACTCATGCCCGGCAGTGAAGAAGTCGCAGGCGTTTAACGACCTTTTACGTGAGACGGGAGCGGGTGCATAAATATTGCACCAGAGGTCAAGGCACGTGTCCTGGACCTGAAACTATGAAAGTACCACCTGATCAGGGACGAAGGGGGGAGTAAATCATGTGCTAACCATGATTATCACTTGTGTAGACATGGATTCATCCGAGAGTGGCATGACGTCCAGTGACGAAACCATGGCGTGGCAGAGACGAGTGAGATTTAAAAAAATTAGACACACATGCTAGCCGCAGCGCGCTGGCAGCACTGCGGACCAAAGGCAACGTTCATTCTGCAGTGCTGACCTACAAGTGGGAGACTAACATTTCGGATGCCGCTTACTTTCACAACATTTCGTGCCCGGGCTCACTTCTGCGCGAAATTATTATCGTGAAGGAATGACATGCGGAATGGGCCGATATCCTTGTCGCAAGCGGGAAAAGACCCCTGTTGGCTGTGGCTTGTCTAATGTTCACTAACCCTGCCTATAGTGTTAGCTGCTCCTGAACATTCTAACCTGTCCTTTTCCTTTCCGCCATGGAGATGACCCGATATGGCCATGGCATATTGTGCTAAATTGAATGCAACAATTGTGTCTATTCGGCCAATCAGGTTCACAACTTACCAATTTGCAGCTAACGAAAGTTAATGGCGGTGCCATGGCATAGGTGTGTATGGGCCCACATCTAAAAGTTGCCGAACCTGGAAGCTTTCTCGTTAAATCATGGGATAGTTCCACAATCTCTTCATGGTTTAGACATCACCTATGGGATTGGCAAGATGCATAATAGAAGCCAACGGCACACAGGCACAACCCAATTGACACGTATACGCATCAACAACTTAACTGCGGTGAAGTCTTACACGTGGCGTAAAAGCACTTACTTGAAAAGGGCTTGAAACACCTGTAGTAGAGATAGATGCGGCACAGCATGTACGTTCGACTGACTTGCATTGGCAATGTGACGAGACCGGTTGCCAGCTTCTGTTATTTTATACAATATACGCAGCTGCTGACCCATGCGCGGCTACGCATGTAGACGTTTTTCCTTAGAACTTAAGGGCGCTAAACATGGGCGTCATGACATACAACTACGTGAGGGACTTTCTCTCAAATTGCACAGCCACCATCAACATGGGAGGTAAGTCACTCGAAAACAATCAACTGGGTAATAAAAGAATGCCGCAAGGGTCGTACTCTCTCCGATTCTTGTTAGTATAGCGATGATCAGATTTCCTGTGAAGTTGGACGGAATCGAAAACTCACGTCACACTATATACGCGGATAATGCGACGCTGCGCATTAACAGGGGTAGCGACGGACATATTGAAAGCATACTTAAGGGGGCTATATATTGCAACGCGGACTGAAAGAGCGAGAAAGATGAAGAGGTAGGACGCTCTCGAGCGATGGTGATTCGGTAGTGATGGTTGAGCGCTGGAATTTTCAGTGTAAAAGAACCCATCGCATCCGTAACAGCTTTAGTGGAGCAGTGCTGGGTAACTTGCCATCCTGGACCCCACAGCAGAAGCTCTTCGAAGAAGCAGACGCTTAGCTGGCCTACCCCTGGACAACATCAGCATGAGCGACGATACAGCAATCCCCTTGACGTACTACGCTGCTGCATCCACCAGTACCACCGACATGGCACAAGGTGGCCGTCGACCTCGACAACCAGACTACTGGGCACCTGAGCCACGGATATTCTCAGGTAAAACTGACGAAGATATGGACGCTTGGCTAAAACACTACGACAGAGTGAGCCGCTACTACGACTGGGGCGCGCCGACGAAGCTCGTGAACGTAGTATTCTTCATTGCCCGGACAGCCTTGCTTTGGTTTGAGAACTATGAACATGTCCTCCCCACGTAGGATATCTTTGTTAAGGAACTGAAGGCCTGCTTTGGGGACACGAGTTCCATGAAAAAGAAAGTTGAGCAAACGCTGTCACGTAGGGCTCAGTTGCCCGGCGAAACGTGCACAACCTACATTGAAGAGGTATTGAAGCTTTGTGGGATTGTCAACGCAAATATGTCTGACGAAGACAAAGTCGGTCCTATGTTAACAGGCATCGCCGAGGACGTGCACAATTTTTTGAAAACGAAAGAAAACTTCAACACTCCTTCTAGTTTCAGGCAGCGGTGTCGCACATTCGAGGCGTTGTAGACCCTGAGAATTTTACCCAAGTTCGGGCGCTTGGTTCCCACTGTAGCCAATATGGACGTCGCCGCCTGCGAAGACATTCCCTTCCTCGTACGTCGGCTAGTCCGAAAAGAGCTCGTACGACTTCAATCAGGTGACGTTCCGAACCAATGCTAGTTCGCCGCGTGCCCCGAACCACCTTCTTACTGGATGCGAGAGCGTCACGTCGAAAACTGACCGCGCAGAGAAACTGCAGATTTCACCCCACGGCTTCCGTTTTCCCCGACGGGTCCCGGCCACCACCGGATATCATCATCTCGACGTGCCGCTGCAGACCTCTGATCGTCGTCAACCAGGCCTCTACGAGAAGATTACTGTGCGTCATCACGAAATGTACCTGCGGAGCACGACCCGTCTCCGCGTACTTCTGCCACCTCTGCTCTTGCTAACGTAAGCCGACAAGTCCCCATTTGCTACACATATGGTCTCCCGGGGCATATTTCACGCTTCTGTCCCAGCCGGCCGCCTGCACCGCCACGTTTTTCGACGTATCCGGCTTGTATGCACGAAACGCCTATGCTGCCACGTTTTTCGACGTGCCCGCCTCGTACGAACGAATCCTGGACCTCTCACCCGGCCGACCACCATCCCCTGCAGCAATCGCCTAACGAATTTCGCCCGCCTCCGACACGTTCCCGCCGGTCGCCGTCTCCGCGGTGTCGGTCACCTTCCCCGCATCAGCTGGAAAACTAGCTGGTGCGACCGATGGAGGTGCGGTCGTGGGACGGTCAGTTTCACCAATTCCTCCTTCTGCTGTCATGTTGATGAACAAAGTGCTGGTGTGTATAGACGGTGTACATACCCTTGCTCTTGTAGACACTGGTGCTTCTGTTTCGGTTAAGACTCTTCGTTTCAAGCATTGTTTCTTGGGTCACAATTAAGTTACATTCGCGTGGAATCGTAAAGAGACTTTTCGTGGAGTTGGAGGCGAAGCATTATGCCCTGTTGGTATCTGCTCAGTTGTACTCACGATTGGTGGACAAAATTTCCGAGTTGAATTCCCTGTACTGGCTCGCGCAACTCATGACGTCATTTTAGGGATAGACCTCCTTCATGAATGCGGCGCTACGCTTGTCTGTGGAACTGGAGAGATTCTTCTACAAAGTACGTTGCCCACTGCAATAGTTTACGATTTTTCGACTGTGCCCGTCGATGCGCTTTCACTGTCTGAAGATGTGACGATCCCTGGTCTGACAGCGGTGTTTGTACCCGTATGCTCTTCTCACGTCCGCTCAGGACCCTGCACTGGACTAGTCGAGCCTGATCATGCAAACGCCATCGAAAATAATGTGCCGGTCCCACGGTCTGTCCTTACAGCCATCGATGGACATGCTTGTTTGTGGGCGCTCAATGCAGCCTCAGAGCCTGTTGTTCTACCAGCCGGATTCAAACTGGGAACGATTGAGGAGCAGGCCAGAATTGACGTCAGAATGGTCTCAGAGTCTCCAGCCATCAGTCAGACTGCACCCAACTACTCAGCCGAGATTAGACGTATGATGAATAAGTCGTTTCCTTCTTCCGAGCAGGATGTCTTCGAGGAGGTGCTTACATGCTACGCGGGAGTCTGATTTTGCTCAAGACAAGCGTTGTTTCATGTTGCCCGAATCCCGTATGCACCACCGCATCAACAGGGGAGATGCTACACCGATACGCCAGAAACCCTATAGCGTATCCCCGTCAAAGAGGCAAGTGATCGCCAATCAGGTCAACGACATGCTGTAGAAAGGCGTTATTCAAGGGTCAAGCAGTCCCTTGGCAGCTTCTGTTATATTGGCAAAAAAGAAAGAAAACTCTTTGCAATTTTGTGTAGACTACCACCGTCTCAACGCCGTCACAAAAAAGACGTGTATCTGCTACCACGCATCGATGATGCTGTTAATTGTCTGCACTTGGCCGCATACTTTTCGTCCGTCGACCTAAGCTCTGGATACTGGCAAATACCAGTGCATCCATCTGACAAAGAGAATACTGCTTTTGTCACGCCTGATGGGTTATTTGAATTTAACGTTATGCCATTTGGCATACCCCAGCTACCTTCGAGCGATTCATGGACTCCATCATACGCGGTCTCAAATGGCAGATATGTATGTGTTACCTTGATGATGCAATTATTTTTGGCAAGGCATTCCTGGAGCACAACCATAGGCTTAGCGTTGTTCTAGGTTGCGTCAAACAAGCTGGTCTCGTTTTAAACGCAAAGAAGTGTCATTTTGGTGAGCTTCAAGCCCTTGTGCTCGGATAGTTAGTCGACAGGGACGGTATACGGCCAGACCCACAAAGATCAGTGCTGTCCAAGACTTCAAGCAACCAACGTCTGTGAAGGATCTCCGTAGCTTCGTGGGCCTGTGTTCTTATTTTCGGCGGTTTATCAAAAACTTCGCCCATATTGCTCATCCTCTGACAGAGTTGCTCCGCAAAAACGCCCCATTCCGATGAACCGTTTAGTGTGAGGCTGATTTCGAGCAGCTGAAGTATTTGCTTACTTCTGGGCCCCTCTTGCGCCATTTCGACCCGGAGGCACTCACGGAACTGCATACAGATGCTAATGGTATCGGTGTTGGTGCCGTGCTAGTTTGAGTATCACGACAGCCGCCAGCATGTCATGGTGTATGCAAGTCGTACTTTGACTAAGGCGGAGATGAATTATACGGTCACCGAACTGGAATGTCTTGCCGTTGTTTTCGCCGTCCATAAGTTCAGACCTTATTTGTACGGTCGGAAATTCAAGATTCTCACAGATCATCATTTTCTTTGTTGGCTCATCGGACTACGCGACTTAACTGGCCGGTTGGCTCGTTGGGCCTTACGGCTTCAAGAATATAACTTTTCTGTGACCTACAAGAGCGGTCGATGTCACGCAGATGCCGACTGCTTATCTAGTCTTCCATCTCCGACTGTGGATGCTGATGATGATAATTTCAATCACTACCTGTCTGCAATCTCATCCAACTTTCCAAATTTGGACGAATTTCGTCACGAGCAACAGCGTGACCCTACGCTGAAACCAATGATCGATGTGTCTCATAGCTCTCAACGTGCCACGCCATTAGTGATTCATGCCGCCCTACTATACCGCAAGAATTACTCCAGCCATGGTTCCACACTACTTCTCGTCGTGCCAGAATGCCTGCGTCTTGCGGTATTCCAAGCCATGCACGATGACATCACGTCTGGGCACCTTAGATTTGCCCGAACGATTCACCGTATCCGACAACGTTTTTACTGGCTTCGACTCTGGAGGACCACCAAGCACTACATCGCAAGTTGCGATGTCGGCCAACGCCACAAACAATCTACCACGCCATTGGCCGGCCCACTGCAGCCGGTTAAACCAATGACATCACCATTCGAAAAAGTCGTCATAGATTTACTGGTCCTTTTCCCCAAGTCTACCACCGGCCACCGCTGGATTATTGTGTGCGTAAATTACCTGACGCGGTATACTGAAACGATGGCGGTTGCTTCAGCCATATCATCTGATGTGTCATGGTTTCTTCTGCACTCGATCATACTTCGACACGGGGCCCCTCGTGTGGTGATAAGTGATCGCGGCCGGCAGTTTACCGCTGACGTTGTCGAAGAGTTGCTACGGCTTTGTGGGTGCCAGTATCGGCATTCCACGCCATACCACCCTCAGACCAACGGCCTCACTGAGCGCACCAATCGTTCCATCATCAACATGCTTTCTATGTACGTCGCAGCGGATCACATGAACTGGGATGCCGTACTACCTTTTGTTACATACGCCTTTAATACCGCGAAACACGAGGTCACAGGTTATACGCCTTTCTTTCTCCTCTATGCTCGTCATCCCCAAAGTTTCCTTGACACCATACTTTTTTTTTCGACGAACGAATACGTCAGTGTCGCGCAGACTTTGTGTCGCGCCGAAGAAACTCGTGGACTTGCTCGGCTCCGAACTTTTTCCGCCCACGCTCGCGCGAAAGTCCGTTATACGACGCAAAACACCCGCCTGTGACTTTCGCTACAGGTGATTTCGTCTGGCTGTGGACGCCCGTTCGAAAGAAGGGACTTTGCCAGAAGTTTCTTTCCATGTACTCAGGACCATTCGTCATTACTTAGTGCTAAGTGACATCACTTACGTTGTTGCGAAAGTGACAGCTCACAACCGGCGTTCGCGTAAGACGCAAATTGTGCACATTGCCCGATTCAAGCCTTGCAACAACCTATCGCTTCTACTCGCTCGGTGAGCTTCGTCTTGCCCGGAGGAAAATGTGAGGTGGACTGAAAGAGCGAGAAAGAAGAAGAGGTAGAATGCTCTCGAGTGATGGTGATTCGGCAGTGACGGTTGAGCGCTGGCATTGTCAGTGTAAATAAACCCATCACATCCGTAACAATATATCATCGAACAATATCTCGAACCTGTAGGGTTCAAATGCTCGGCATAAAAATCAGAGGCTGTTTTTCTGCCATCACAGAAAAGGAAATGAACAATCCCCCTGAAGTGGTTGTGATATCACTTAACGAGGGAGTAGCAATACTGTTCCAACCACAAACAGTATTAGAATCTAAGAAATGCGCGTATACAAGCAAATGGAAAAAACACAGAAACTATCCAGAGAGTTGAAGCTTGTGCGAACCAGACGTGCTGCCTGCCTAGGCGCATTTCTAACAAGGCTGCGGGGATGAAGGAAACAAATATTTTAAGGTCGGTTCAAGCTTTCGTGATGAGCTGTGTACTATGCGTTGTCCCTTATCTCAAATTGGGCAGAGAAGAAAAAGATAAAATTGAAGCCATTATAAAGAAAGGAATCAAAACTGCACTAGAGCTTCCCCCGAACATCTCTAAGGTTAAACTTCTTTGGCTGGGCGTCTTCAACACTTTCGATGAGCTCATAGAAGTTTCCAAGATGTCACAGCATCAAATACTTTTGAGAAGTAAAACCGAAAGGAAAACCACGGAGCGCTTGGGTTTCGAGCCCCCGGAGTGTTCCAGACAGACAGCTAGCATACCTAAATCAACTAGGGCCAGACTCAAAATTACACTGCTCAGCACTGCCAAAAAACATGCACCAGGTCTTCAACGAAGGCAGACAAAAAGCAAGAGCTGTAGCCCTGCAGGCGAGACTTGAAGGTCGATCCGGCGTGCTTCACCCGGACGCTGCAGAATACGAAAAGAGGGGAACATATTGTAGCGATGCTGAGGCAGACAGGTTAAAAAACATGCGTATTTATTAGGGCGAACTTGTGCCCACAATTCTAAAGACTGGGGTGTTCAAGTCCGAGTAGCCGAGTGGCACAGATACAACTATCTTCCTCTTCCTCGTTGCCGGAGCGCACGAACGCGTGGCGCATGCCAGCCTGGTCTTGCTTGTGCTCTTGCCACGATGATTGCGGCGGGCTACTTGAACGTGGCCAACCTGTCGCGGCAATATACAGCGGTAGGGGTTCTCGAGAGCGGGCACCTGGTCTCGTGCTGCATCTCTAAAAACACAATCACCACAGAGGCAGGAGAACTTGCAATTGCTCTGTCAATAGCACAAAAATGCACACGGGTTGTTGTTAGCGACTCTAAGTCAGCCGTTAAAAACTATGATATGGGCAGGACCTCTGCTCCTGCCGCCAAAGTTCTAAAACAAGAACCAGTACCCGCACAGTGAATCTCACCGATATGGTCCCCGGCCCATCGAAATCTGAAGGGGAGTGTGAAGGCGCACGCGATCACCCAAGAACTCACTTTCCGGTTGATCGCCGGTGACTCGCTGCCTCCGCTCGAGCAACCCCTCCCTACAAGAGCCGAACTACGAACGGTCCAAGAAATCACCCCACATTATGAATTCCCCCATAAAATTAATGCACAGGCAGCTAAACAGCTGAAAAAAAAGAGGAAATCATGTGGTGAAAAATGTAAACCGGGGTGCTTCCAACCCTCACCTGTACAGTAAATGGCAACCAGAAGTGTTTAACCCCAGATGTGCGCACTGTAATAGCACTGCAGGTTTAGTGCAAATCGTCTGTACTTGCCCTTCCTACAATGATTAAAGTAGAAATGTAGAATCCTGGGAGGCCTTATTACGCAGCCACGACGACGAAGAACTACGTGAAGTAATCGGTCTCGCCCTAACCGCCGCCGAGTCCCAAGGGATTCCGGCCGACGGCTAGTGGGATGATCGGGGGCAGAGGCTGAAGCCTCCTCCCCCGTCATTCTAGACGGATGCAAATAAACGTTCTTTCTCTCCCTCTCTCCTTCATGCGCCATTATCGCTATTCATCACTGGTTCACCAATATCGACAAAGCTGACTCCAGTATACAATTCCATTGGAACTCATATGTTTCACTATCTGCTTTTAATACGGGACGGCTTTCTTCGTTCTTGTGTCTGCAAAAAACTGCACAGTCACTGAATTTTACTCTATGTTCAAAATTGCGACAAGGCAGTGAACAATTGAACGGTGTTCACTCGTGTGTGTGTAGGTGAAGGCGGGTTCAGAACAGGGAGGGTTCAGCCGAGTAAAGTGGCAAAAGGCACTCGGCTAATGACCCGCAGGTCGCGGGATCGAATCCCGGCTTCGGCGGCTGCATTTTCGATGGAGGCGAAATGCTGTAGGCCCGTGCGCTCAGATTTCGGTGCACACTAAAGAACCCCCGGGGGTTGAAATTTCATGAGCCCTCCACTACGGCTTCTCTCATAATCATATGGTGGTTTTGGGACATTAAACCCCACATGTCGATTGATAGCTGTACACTCTAAAAAAAGGGCGAGTAGAAAGGGTGTCTTTTTGTCCCACAACAATAATCGTTATCGATATTGCGTTCCATACTTGCGTTATCGCCCCGCAACCGGTACATTCCGGTCACGATCGACATGCCCATTATCAGGGTTACACATGCATTCTCGATAGGAAAGTGTCCAGCGCCGAGTTTTAAAGAAAGGAAGCACATGCAAGCCTGATCACGATTATTGTTGTGGGACAAAAATACACCCTTTTTACTCGATAATTTTTTAGAGTGTAGCACCGTCAGACGAATGCAACTGTTGCCTATCAGATAACAAGTGCGAGAACGGAACCAGTGAAAGTGCACATCAAGACTTGGTCTGTGTCACTGCAGGTAGTATTCCACCGTTTGCAACCCTGTGCTCCCTCACCGTACCTGCATGGCGTGTCGGGAAGGCGCTGCTTACGGGCGTTATGTGCCGCCATGTCCAAGACCATGCCCCTCTGAGTGCGTGCGTGATAATAAGTTGAGCAGTTTTTTTTTTTAGACCCATCATCTCATTTCACGTTTAATTGCGCCGTATTTAGGTGCAGCAATCGCGAAAATTTGAATAAGTTGAGCAGTTTTTTTTTAGACCCATCATCTCATTTCACGTTTAATTGCGCCGTATTTAGGTGCAGCAATCGCGAAAATTGAATTTTAAAACGCACGAGAAGGCAAAGCCGGATAAATTCTATTCGCAACCGTTCCTTATTTGTGGCCAGTGAAGCCATGTACTGGAAGTTTCGGCGAAGCGTGGTGATGAGTGGTCAGCCGTGTTCGTCTGGGTGCTAACGCCGTGTAGTAAGCGCCAGAGGTTGCTTTACTTGCAAATAGAGAAGTCGAGTTCCGATTCTGACAGTTTTGTACAAAAAAAGAGGAAAAGCATTCTATCAGACGCAAACATAACGCGAAAAATTTCGCATTGACTCAGTAAATGCATGCCGCTTCTGCCGTACTGCACTGTTTATCGAGTACGTCACCGAGAAGCACAACACAGCAAGAAAAAGGCGTAGGCAGAAACTTTTTCTCGAAGCGGGAGGGGGCGCGAGTGCCAAGTGCACTTCCTGGCTACGCCACTGACTATTAAAAGGGTCATGAAACGCTGGCTCTAAAAGGACAATGCGAAACCACCGGCGTCCACAGGCACTAACTAGGTGACGCCATCATAAGTAATGCTTTGCCTTTCGAAAAACGCGGAGCCCTTCGGTACTCCATCAGCGTCTGGGATCCCATCAGCGTCTTTGCCAAACGCAATCGGCGCTAATTTGAACTCTTTAGGAGACGTCATCATAAGCAACGTTCTTGTGGAACGCAAATCGCGTATGGCAGACGCTGACGAACGCCTTTTGCGCGCGCTCGAAATGCCGTAAAGTTCGATGTTTCTAAATAGGCAAAACATCTGTGCAGGTCCACTTGGGCTGATGATATAGTTAGCGCGTGTGGCTGCCGATAGGGCCGCATTGTCGTCGTAAAGCGGCCGTTTCACAACCATTTTAATGATTCTTCCCTCGAAACACAATCGCGCTTCAATCGCAGCCCCCATAAATCTCCACGCAGATTTTCCTGGCTATAGATTCTGAGCCACGCTTCGCCCGAAGTTTCGCGAGCTACTTGTGTAGACCTTGAACATAGCATGAAGAGCAGATGTGACGTCATGTGTAAAACTATGTAGTATGCTAGGTTGTAACGGAGTCCGAAATTTTTTTACGGAGCGGGATAGGGGGGGGGGGGGCAATAAAATACATGTACCCTTATACAGTGCACGTGGCTCTATGTGGGCGGGAGTAAATAGGGACGAAAAGCGTAGCGTCTAGAACGGTAGGAAACAAGACGATGACATGCACAGAGCACGGACTATCAACTGTTACTTGGCGAGACTCATTTGATAGATATGTAGGGTTTCACGTCACAGAATCACCATATGACTATGAGAGACGCCGTAGTGGAGAGCTCTAGAAATATCGACCACCTGGGGTTCCTTAACGTGCAGCCAGATCTAAGTACACGGGCTTACAGCATTTTCACCTCCATCGAAAATGCAGCCGCTACGGCCAGGATTTGATCCCGCGACGTGCGGGTCAGCAGCCGAGTACTTTAGCCACTAAACCACCGCAGTGGGGCTGCTTGGCGAGATTAACACGACGCTTTTAACCACATCTACAGCAACATTGTGTATTGCAACAGAGCAATCTAAAGGGGCCATCACACCCGATTTTTGCTCATGGTATGTGGGTTAATCCTTAGATGTTCACCAACAAGCTGGCGGAATTTCAGTGCTCTTAATCGAACACTTATATCGACATGTTTATATAAGCATTTTTATAAACAAGCGAGTGGCCCGAAAGTCAGAAAACACTGACGCACTCACGAGCCGTGATGTAACAAGGCGCTTGCATTGTGAGCCCCTGTATTCGACCCATGACAGCTTTCTTTTGCTCGGCACTGAAAATTAATCGATTTGTTGGGGACGAAACTTTAAACGCGACATCTTCATTCTATAAGCACATGACGTCACACACGCCATGGCAAAGTTACGGTCGCCTGCAGCGGGTTGGGTTTACATCCGGTGACATTTAATGCTCATTTTCAAATAGAAAATTATTTTACCGTTTTTCTTTTGTGCAACACAACAGAACCTTTACTTCTAGTTTTTGCTGAGAACCACAATTTGGTGGGTGACCATGTCAGGGACCCTTTATCGTAAAGCGTATGACAGCGAGGCAAAATCATATCACGAAAACATCATCATGCACGTGATGATCTACCAACAACAACGCGCATAACAGTGGTGCAAAGTAATCGCAAGGTAGCATAACCATGCACATGCTGTGGAAGCTCCGAAATTCTACTTCCTTATTTGATAAGCAGACGGAAGTTGTACTAATACACCGGTCATTTGGACCTGTGATTGTTGTGACGTCACCAACTTCTCGCCAACGTAACCAACAAACATCTGATTCTACGGCACAGCATCTGGTCCTACAAGTAATAAGTATTCTGTCGTTCTACCTGCAGCACCTTTGCAACAAAGATTCGGATTTACCCGTGGAGTTACAACCCATGCGCATGGATCATTTCACAAAACTCTTATGTAGGAGTTTCAAGGTACGCGCGCTCCCACAGGGGCTTCAATCCACGCCGTCTTGTGACGAACCGACGAACACAACCTGGTGAGTGTGTTTGGCAACCCACAGGATGGCGCGGTGTGCGTCACCGTAAACTTGGAAGTGTGTAAATTTAGAAGCGCTTAGAAGTGTGGCAGCTTGGGCCAGTTGGTATGGCATGACGATAGTTATAGCGCAAGAACAAAACGACGACACAGAGACAAGGACACCGTTCTTCAACAGCTTCATCTATTTGACTGTTTAGAATGAGAATTTCGCAGTTTTTTTCTTTACCTTTATATCACATCAGACAGCTGTAAATATTCTCGTGCAACCACCAAACTTTCATTTTAACGCCTCGGACCCGTGACTTTCTTTTGAGATATGTTCTGAAAAAGGGCGACATACCCACGCCAGTACAAACTAGAAGTCATGCATTGTAAAATAGTTGGCATAACATTAAGCAATGAAGATAACCACTGGATCATTCTGAATTACATGCTCAGATATATTCACATCTGGCTACTTGTGCTCAAAACATTAGATGTTTTGTTTTTGCTAAAAAGCCGATTAAAAGAACGAAAGCAAGCAGAAAACTTTAATTTGATAAATACCCGGTTGGTAGGTTGTGAGGACTCTGGTTGTTGATGTCATGAAATTCACTGTATTTCTCGTATTTCTTTTTATTTTTCTGTTGTGCAGCAAAGGGTCCCGGATTTGTGTAACTCCAGTCTTTTTGTCCTTTGGAATGCCGAGCAGTTCCTTTTTATGTAGTGTATAACTCGGTGCACTTGGTGCAAACTGATTTTGAAAAGGTACAATGGGATGCAACAGCGACAACCGTGCGTCCATACTGGTGAACTTTTCCATTTGTGTTAACACTCCAATAGGAAAAATAAGTTATACTTGCTTCTCATTTACTGTGTAACTGCCTGAGATCACTTGTTAAATTGTGCCAAACATTTTAGAGAATAATGTCCAATTGTTCCCAGCTCGCTGCATATTTCCTGAGTATTTTTTTTTTCGTTTCAATTTGTTGCACAAAACGCAAGCAAGAATGCGAAATGAGTGTGCGAGAGCAGCGTTCTGGAAAGTGGTTAAAAAAAATAAGGCACCTAATTGGTTTACCTGGCGACTGCGAAAAAGTGATAAAAATTGCTTTAAGTTTCACCTAATGCTACGACCAAGAAGCCGGGTGATGCTGCGTATCAGAACCATACACACCAGCCAATGACGATAAGAAGCAATGCAACAAAAGTAAATCAAAAGAGAGTCAAATGAAACCGAGAATTTTCGGAAAGGAGTTACTTTGAAAGACTTTGAAAGCTTTGCGGCGCGGAAATAGCGTAAGCGGTAGTGATTCGTGGAAGAACATGCACCACAAGCAAGACAGTTCACGTGTACCATTTTTTCCCACACGCTGGAACACGTTGTAAACTACAGCCATTCGAGACAAAAAAAATAAAAAGTTAAGGGAGAGGGTGAAAAAAGAGAAAAAAGTAGACTTTACTCCAAACGCGAAGCAATAAACGCTATAGCAACAAATTGGAAGGTCACACGCTGAAGGCAAGCAGATGAAAACGTGCTCTACGTTTCTCACTCACAAATGACGCACGAAACGTATTAACAGGTACAGATAAACGCGAATATATTATCATAAATGGTACAGAACCTGCAAAACGTGCATACTCCCTGGATACCTATAGCTATGTCTCAAGAAGCTTTCTCGGTGGCTATGTATACTCATGCGCATGTTGTCAAGCGGAGTTCGTGACTGTGGCAGGGATGATCGCACAAAATCAGTTTCATCAAAAAGGTAGAGCAATGAGTGGAATAGCGACAAATTGCAATGCTATACGAAGTGAGGCTGGCAGTCTACTTATTTAGATCTCATATAACTCTACAAAACGTTAGTGTAAGAGAACACGGCCGCTCTAGGTGCACCCGTGGCACAGTTTTTTTCGTGTTGAGAGCGCAGCCTGTCGAAGCTCCCGCTTGCTGGGGGGGCACAATCCATGTGCTGATCGTTGCCGCGATATCGCGACAACTATAAGCCCCCCCCCCCCCCCTTCCCCTGATCTTGCGCGACGACCCCGGCCGGAAAGGCGATGTTCACTCCGCAGAAACAGGAGGCTAGCGCATCCTTCCCCGTGTATATATATATATATATATATATATATATATATATATATATATATATATATATATATATATATATATATATATATATATATATATATATATACGTGAAGAATGCTGGCGGCGACGCAAAAAAAAAAAAAAAAAAAACTGCCGAGACTGTTCGTATAATCGCTATCGCAATAAAAAGGAAGGCAGATAGGTTAACCAGATGCTAGGATCCGGTATGCTACGCTGCCCAGTGGCTGGGGAGTAGGGGGTACAAAAAGAGTGAGAGAGCAAGATAAAAAAAACAAATAAGAAAACATGGACACACACACACACGCACGCGCGCGCGCACACACGAAAACGATCCACTCGTTCAGACAGTCATTCACACAGGCCAGTAGTTCGCAAAAAGCCCAGTAGCGCTTGCACGGACGGCCTTCTTATGTGATGATGAGTCTAGACGATGGCATAGTATGCTTTCCTCTGACACAGGCTGGTAATCTATGCTGTAGGTCCGTGTGCTCAGATTTGGGTGCACGTTGAAGAACCCCAGGTAGTCGAAATTTCTGCAGCCCTTCACTACGGCGTCTCTCATAATCATATGGTGGTTTTCGGACGTTAAACTCCACACATCAATCAATCAATCAATCAACTGCTCATCAATTTAGTTTAAGCGCCTTCGCTCTTAAGGAAGAACACAGTCATGTGAGTTATCTTACTCGGCAAAAAGTAGCGATATCACTCAAAAATACAGCAAGCATACACAATATCGTTGCCGTTATGAGATTGCGTATTCGTATTCAGTCTCTCGCCGCATAGGTGCCTCCTCTTTGCCAAGCTGGCACTGTACACTTGGTGGAATATCTCACGATTTTTCCGTCGCGTGCCAATTTTACACGGGCCAACTTTTCCGGACTGAGCCCGGCCCGGCCCGAAAACTTCATGCTCCGGCCCAGCCGAGCCCGGCCCATTGTTTTTAATTACGGCCTGTACCCGGCCCGGACCCGAAAGGTCTGGGCCCGGCCCTGGCCGTTTCAGCTATGCCTTAAACATATATGAGACACTGCACATTCTTCGGTTATTGTGAATGTGCTTTGCTCACACAAAATAAATTCTAGTGAAGTGTTTTGGAACTTTTTTCAGTGTCACGACTTTATCTGGTACACTCTGTGTTATTTCGGTCAATCACGCCCGTGACACTTTTCCGAACTAATTGAAAAGTAATATATATAATATATTTGTAGTCACTGCTGGCTGTCTCATGTAGGCGCTGCCAACTACAGAATCTTATCTTTGCAGTTCAAGGAACCACTACGAAATATACTATCCACAAAAGGAGAGAAAAATTGGCAGTCACTTATTGTATGAGTCTACATAAATTGCATGCGAGCCGTGTCTGTTGAGTAGAAGTAACACGTCTCTCCCAAACGTTATGTATTATGGCTATTTTAGCTCAACATGCACATCGACGAGAAGAGACACACACCATGGACGCAATTTATTGCGCCATGCAATAAAAAATACCACCATAACCACGGAGCCATTGATTATGAGTGGGGCGAAGCGTCCGTTCATCCATCGGTTGATCCATGCACTCGTTGGTTTGTCCATCCGTCCGTCCGTACATCCCTTTGCCCATACATCTGTCCATCCGTGCGTACATCTTTGCGTCCATCTGTGCGTCCATCTGTGCGTCCATCTGTGCGTCCATCTTTGCGTCCATCCGTGCGTCCATCCGTTGGTCCGTGCGTGCGTCCGTCTGTCCTATCCCTATTGCAAAAACCAGTGGCAGTGGCCCAGCGCCATATCTGATTACTGTACCAGTGTCCAGTGTGGCGCTGACACTGGGACAGTGCCACGCTGCACGAGGCACGCTGGTGCTGCACACGGAGACACCCATTATCGGCCAAAATCTGGCTTTTAAATTGTGTTTAGAATTTGTGGTCATGCGCACATCGTAATTAAGGCTGAAACACGCACGAGTAAAAAAGGAAAGAAGAAAAAATTAAAAAAGGTTGAGTAAGTCGGTGTCGAACCTATTACCTTAACACATCACGTATCCTGAGTTAGACACGCTGCCCACTACTTTACACCTTTTCTTCATTTTAAAAGTAATTCAGGTATGCAATAATTTGAATTTGTCGTTTACATTCCAGTGTTTCGTCTCTTCGTGCTCGCGCCAAACTTGCAATTGTTAGCTCATTCTTTGCGGGTTGCCTTGGATCACATCCATCTGGCACGTTTTGCCGCAAAGCTTGTTAGCGTAGTTGCAGATTTGTTACGGCAATCGTAGTGACTGGCTATGCGGTTAGTCATATCTATGTATAAAACAACATTCATCTGAACTGCTCACTGAGAACTGTAGGTTTCGCGTCTAGGTAGTTTGGAAGTATTTTCTGTCCTCCTCGTTTACGTTCCATGCACGACACCTGTGGCAGTTCAATCTAGCCGAAACGACCACTAGGCTTAAGGCCGTACTTCTTGTACCATGGTTGCTGTGAAGATCGTAGATATTCAGTTTGAAACTGTTTAATAATCGTTACAATATAGTTTTGATCATAACTGGCCCATTAATGCTCATATTTTCACCTTCGATTACACAAATCGGAAGCTAAACAAACCAAGATCGGGCATTGCAGTGGATAAATGCTGCCGGGGACATGCGGTACGAGCCGCAACGACTAGAGTAGATTGGTCTTGATTTTCAGGCTGATACTACTGCCATTTTGTGTGGCGAATTCTCAGTTGTATCGATGCCGTTTATGACATACATTGACGAAACTCAATCAAACTTCAAGGAAAGCGCACCCGCGCCAAGGGGGGCATCCATGGGTGGGCTGGACCCTTTTTTCCCGAAATTCTTGCATGCCCTCCTTTTCCGCCCACCTCCAGGAGCAAGCATGGGTAAAACACGACGCATAAGTTCTGTGCTCCCTGCCCCCCTGCAGGAACAAAGTTGTCGTTTGTCCTTCCCAGCAAAATCCTGGCAGTGCCTCTGACCCGCGCGATCAACATATGAATACTTTAGCGTACTCGCATCGATTGCCTAAGGAAACTGAAGCTATGTGTAGCCCATAGATGTGAATACCATCATATTTGGTAAGTTTTACGCTCGACATGTCGCGATTCAATATGAAGTCTTACAGAAAGTGCACCGATCACGCCTAGTTTCTGCCAACGTGCCGCTAAGATTATCGGTGTGCAGTAGAAACTGTACAACATGACCAGTGCCTCTCAGCGCGCTTTAAGACACTGGCCTACGCTGTACAGTGTGGCCCAGTGCGTTTCAGCGCACTGGGCGACACTGGCCACGCTGTACAGTGTGTGCCAGTGCCTCCCAGCGCGCTTTAAGACACTGGGCTACGCTGTACAGTGTGGCCCAGTGCGTTTCAGCGCACTGGGCGACACTGGCCACGCTGTACAGTGTGTGCCAGTGCCTTGCGGCGCGCTGTAGCACACTGGGACACACTGTACAGTGTTTCCAGCGTCACCCAGCGCGTTGAAACGCACAGGGGGATACTGGAAACGCTGTTTTTCGATAGGAATCGCACACAGTTCTTTTGGACGAAAGTTATCTAGAAAATCAATCGAGAAATGGTGATGAGACAGCCCCATATTTTATACTGTTCGGGAGAATCGGCGGGTTACGCCTGACGCAGAACAAGGTTAGACTAAAAGGAGCTTCGCCACTAAAAAAAGCGCTATAGCTATTTCTGGGAGGGATACACTAGGCTGAGTAGCGTTACAAAAATTAAAGCTGTCGTGTTGACTCCTCGGCTGTCTCCAAGGTATACCATGTTTTCGAGCTTAAAATGACAAGGTTATTTCGCCCACCTTTCGTCCCCAGTAGACGTCACCGTAGTTCCATAACCAGTCAAATCAAGCTACACCCATGAGGAAGCGTGCAGCCGTCCTCGTTTAAGGGGCGAAGCTTCTTAGGGCGTAGGTCGTTCCCTCCTCGGTAGTAGTAGTAGTAGTAGTAGTAGTAGTAGTAGTAGTAGTAGTAGTAGTAGTAGTAGTAGTTTTTGTTGTTGTTTTTGTTGTTGTTGTTGTTCTTCTTCTTCTTCTATTAGTAGTGAAAATACTAAGTAGTATGTAGCCACTTCTTGCTTTTGAATTGCTATATAGATAGTGGTTTTCGTGTAGTTGACGATTTCGTCTAGTTGGTAGACATGCAGAGAGCCAGACAGATGGACGCACTGATGGACGCTTAGCCCCACTCATTATCGTTCACCAACATGGATATGCTGTGAATTTTTTTCCCTGAAGATGCCTATCGCATCGTCTTCTTGTGACGGCCTTAGATCTTTGAAAGTGTTATGTATTTGTGGCAAAATTTCCCTGGGGGATTTGTTGGTGCTCAGCGCAGTGCTGTCTACAACATGGTGTACGTTCAAACAGTCCAAGAACAAACAAGCTTCTGCCCCACTACGTCTCTTCGTCTCTACAGTCCGTGCCATGCGCATTTTTTTCATCCTTCAACTCTAAAAATTCACTATCCTTCACTTATTATTATACGCAGGCAGCCTTTTACAGTCTATACCATCCTTCCGCTAATCCTCCCCACATCAAATAACGCTCACCTACAATTTTCACAAAATTTGCATGAGTGTAAAGAAGTTTTAAAACAATGTGTCTTCTGTATGCAGTTGTCTCAAAAGCAGGACGCAGATTTCACTGCTCGCATAATGTCCAACTTGCTCCTCGACGGATGATGGTCCTTGGACAGTCAAATGGCGATTAAAGCTCCATGATCTAACACAGAACGGACTCCGCTGTTCTTTGGCATTACTTTTCGCAATCGGTACTATACAATCAAAAGACTCACTCCGAATTTGCAGGTGGCGCTTGGGAAAGCAACTGCATCCAACAATAGTTTGTTTTCTGCAATGATGACTTCGTGAAGATTATTCGTCTTTGAAGATTCAATATGTCGCCGCAGATGAAAGGAATGACGACAACTTCTATCTGCACTAATTATGACAGTAATTAGAGATTTTAAAACAATTACCATTTTAACCACAAATGGGTGAATTAAAGTTCTTCCTGCAAATAGTGTATAGCCACTTTAAAGTTTTCGAAAAGCAACCATTGGCAATCACCACGGAGCGATAAAATTTGGCTCATTTAGCTGGTGAAACCAAAACCGGCGCACCAAACAACCCATCTGTCATTCACTTCAAAAACACCCTGCACGATAAGTGAACTGTTTTAAATTGTGCAAAAAAATGAATGTTCGATTTCTTTAATAACTGTCGTAAATAATGTTTGTGCACATCTGAGGATGCCTTCTGCCAAAGTAAAGGAAACGCCGCCGGTAGCATGCGGATGTCTCCTTTCTGTAATTTATTCAAGCACCCGGTATATGAGACCTGGGCCTAATACAGGTCTGCCTCAAGCCCGGGCCTGACCCGAGCCCGAAACTCATGCGCCCGAGCCCAGCCCGGGCCCGATCCTACATTGCCTTACCCGGCTGGGCCAGGCTCGCGAGCCGGGTCGTGCCGGGTTGGGCCCGGGCTTTCGGACCAGCCCGGGCCCGTGCGGTGACTACCGTGCTCTCAACGCACGCACCGACTCTGCTCACTATCACCTCTCTCACATTCACGACTTCTGTGCCAACCTCGTGGGAGTAGTGACATTCAGAAAAATAGACTTGGTAAAGGCCTGCCACTAGATTCAGGTTGAGCAAGTGGAGATCCTCAAGACTGCAATTGTGACACCATTCGGGCTTTTTGAAAACGTTCGCGTGCCGTTCGGGTTGATAAACGCTGCTCAGACGTTCATGAAAATTATCAACGAAGTGAGCTGTGAATTACCCTTCGTACTTACATATCTTGACCCCCTGTTTGCTAGTTTTTCTTTCGAACAGCACTGCAACCATATGCGCCTCCTATTTTCTCGGCTCCAGGAACAAGGCCTTGAACGCCTGACGCCAAATCGTCCTTTCAAGCTGCCGAAAATGCATTGGAAGATGCCACACTGCTGGTGCATCTTCTGCATGTTGCACCAATGCATATTATCACCGATGCATCTAGTGAGGCCGTCGGCGCGGTGTTACAACAGTTGAAATGAAACTCCTGGTATCCACTCGAGTTTTTCTCGCAGAAACTGAAACCAGCTAAAACGTGCTGCAGCACGTTCGGTCGTGAGCTGCTGGTGGTATAATAAGGCATTCGCCATTTCCGACACCTTATGAAGGGCTCAAGGTTTCACGTCCTCACGGACCACATGCCTTTGACATTTGCTTTTCTCAGTAATCATGACACTTATATCGCACGAGAAATATGTCACCGTAAGTTTATCCCAGAATTCACCGTGAGCGTTAGATACATTGAAGGCCCAGTCAACGCGGCCGCAGATACCCTCTCTCGTATAGACACAATATCAGTGCCCAAACTTGACTTCGAATGAATCGCCACGGCGCAACTTACAGATGTTGAACTTAAGGACATCAGCTCATCCACCACATAACTGGCGCTGACTGACGTTTCCCTTCCATTTTCTTCGGTCGCCATAGCTTGCGATTTGTCCCTCTCCAACTTCGCCATGACATATTCAACAAGCTCCACGGCGCCAGTCACTCTGGAGTTCGTTCTACTTCCGCTTCTCATTACAACCCACTTTGTGTGGCCGAGTGTGAACTCTGACGTACGGTGCTTGGTGCGGGAATCTCTCCACTGTAAACGCTTTAAGACGACGCGGCACACAAAATCACCATTTCGCCCACTCGATGCTCGGTTTAATAACGTTCACATTGACATCGTTGGCCCGCTCCCACCGTCTCAAGGTGCTCGCTACATCCTCATCTGTGTATATCGATATACCCGCTGACCTGAAGCTTTTCCTCTCACCAACATAACGGCCTTTACCGTGACTTTAGCGTTCGTCAGTGGCTGGATATCATGTTTTGGGTGCCCTAGCGTGGTTACAATCGATCGTGACCGACAGTTTGAATGCGATCTCTTCCGCGAACTGACGTGCATACTACCACGTACCACCCATCGGCAAATGGAATGGTTGAACGCCTTCACTGTCAAGTTAAAGCCGCCTGGATGGCTCGCCAGGCTCGTTCATCTTAGGCTTAATATCTTCCTCTTGTACTGCTTGGCGTGCGCTCGTCTTTCAAAGAAAACCTAGGCTGCAAAGCGACAGAGTTTATGTATGGTACGATGCTGCGTATGCCTGGCGAATTTTTTCACCAGGTACTGTTACCACGCCCGATCCAGACAGTTACGTTGAATAGCTCCGTTTACTTTTCTCGTGTCTTCGTCCTTGCCCCAGCCGCGATGCATCGTCGACTGACGTTTTTTTCAGCAAGTACTTGGCCACAGCAAGCCACGTTTTCGTCTGGCGTAAAGATATCCACCCTCCCTTGCGCCTTCGTACGGCGGCCCATTTAAGGTGCTCAGCTGGACAGAAGAAACAGTCACCACCGAGGTCACTGAACGTAAAGAGATTGGGGCGATCGACCGAGTGAAACCCACCTACCTAGCGACAGCGCCGGAGATATGTGTTTTGAACTTCTTTTCCAACGCTAAAACGCAGGTTCCACCCGATCGGCTGACTGCTAAGACTGTTTATTAGGTACCAGCACATCACTTACGTTCTTATCAAAAGAGGGGGAGCCCTATAGCAGCCGCATCGTCATTATCATCGGCCGCCTATTATTATGGTGCACTCAGGTGCAAGTGCTCGTCCTTACGTTTAGTTCCTCGTGCGGCGTTCTCCGCGCTTAGAAGAGAATAAAGATAAGTTCTGCTTCTGCCGTCGGCCTGAAAGGGTTCCTTGTTTTTTCGCTCGCTGCCACACGCATGGTTATAGAGGACTTAACCTCAGTCTCTATAGTTCTGTTCTTTCCTTTCTTTATCTCTCTCCCTCTCTTTATTTTTCATCCCTTTCTTTATATTCTTTCTGTATTTTATGATGTTTTTCTTCTTTTTTTTCATTCTATATAGCTGTTTCTTTTTATGCTAAGCTTTACTCTGTCCCCTCTTCTTTCACCGCCTCCTCACACTCACTTCCCTTTCCCAACCCTTAGATATGCTATACTATAGAAATATATGGTATGCCCCGCCAGCGTGCCTCCATAGCCGAGTGATCACGATGCTCACATTCGGATCGTGGGTTTGTGGTTTCCAATCTCGACTCGTCAAGAAGTTTTCTTTCCCCAAGAATTCTTCTCCTTCCCTTTCTATCTCTTTTTTTTCTTTCTATCTGTATTCGTTCTTTCTAACATCATTGGAGGTAAGACCGCGCAAAATGATACACGAACAAGGAAGGGTGTCACACACATTCCATCAAAGCTGTTGCATCTCACACCGGACATATCCATGCACGTGTTCCGAGAGTAAAGCAGATAAAGAAGATGATGAAGACATGCTGGTTTATGATGATGATAATAACCTGTCGATGCAAAACAGCTTAACAAAAAGCGTAATAGCTCCCCTACAAGAACTTTCAGGGTTTCCACGACCGCAAGGGGGCGCGGCAGTTAAGCAAAGATGGCGGCAGTACTCACATTTCGTCAACGCTTAGTCTGAGCATTGTAAATATTTCCTGGATCGTGAAGCTCAGCCCGTGATTTTTTAAAGCTAATGTTCTTGCGTAAGAAGTCTTAAACTCAAAGCTTTTGGCAGCCAAAACCAGGATATGATGAATAAGGTGTTCTGTGTCTTGAGCGATACCGCATTCACTCAAACATACGCCCCGGGTTTTTTTTTTTTTTTAGGTTTGCTTAAGTCTAAATGCATGGTCGTTCCTGAATTTCAATTTCATCGAATTGCCTTCTCTGTAGCCAGGAACAGAACTGTTACCTTTGCTCTCATTACCACCGCAACACAGCACCCGCCACGATGGAAGACTGCTTGTGTTGGCGCAGCATTTCGGTATTTAAGTGAAATAAAAGGATTTAATCGAAGTTGTCGAACGAAAGCACGCTGTGCGATTTTCACTGCGCTTACCGTCTCGAAGGGTGCGTAGGAAACTTGGACTAAAAAAAACTATCAGGTCTGCTGAGTTTTCTTTTTTTTTGTGTAGAGCATGAGGACTGGTGAAACGCAAGCATATTTGAAGTAGTACGCCAACATGCTGATATTGTAAATAAATTATTTAGCTTGTATTGTTCTTTGATACACTATACTGCGACAGTTCGTTGCTACGAGCATCATGGTAACAATGTTTCCAAATCTACACGCATATCACGCGCCTGCAGCCGAAAGCCTGTTTCACACTAAACAGAGTTGCACCATGGTACGCATTTTTGTCCCGCAATAATTGCCAACTGGGTTGCTTCCTTTCCCTTCTTTTTTTATTTGAACAGCGAGAGCGCAACGATATCGTTACATAACGTTCGAGCGAAGCGTGAACTCAATTTAAATTTAAAGAGCCCCAAAACCACTCTTAGTTCAAGGACAATAAATTGGTTTCTTTCTCGCTTTCGCTACTCTTCGTACAGGTGATATATCCTCCTCAACACTTAGATCTCCACAAAGCACGTGACCAACGTTGAGCTTATCAGGGTTCCACACTAATCTGCTGCACGCTGTAATATCCGCTTGCGCTGTCGCAAACGCACAAGACGAAGTGAAATCAGTTGATAGTACACGATGTTCATGTGAGACAATGATGAACGGGTAAGCGCTACATGACGAAGCAAAGTAGGAGACAAATCACAGCTGATACGTCTCGTATATGGATCAATCGAACGTTTGTATTATAACGACGTCACTTGACTCAACCTTCAGGGTTCACGAAGTGCGTCAAAAAGACGAGAAACGCCAGGAGAGTAACATATAAGTTTTTTTTTTTTCAGAGGTTGTTTAGGAGATATTTACAATTGGATACTTGGATGTACGCATGCTAATCTATGAAGGAGCGCTAGTAACATGTTGAGAGCGAGATCTGGGCACAGGTACTCAGTGCAAGTTAAAAATCAATTCTTATGTACCTTTATTCTTTGTAGTGCCATCATGCGCGTTTTATTACTGAAACGGGCGTGTCATTCTAAACTTCGACGGACGCTTCGACTGCTCTAGACAAAGAATGTGTGAACATTGAAAAAAAGTCCGTTCAAGAAGCGCACTTAGCGATTCAAGGGAGGGAGAAGTATCGGGTTACAATTTTAGCCTTTACATGGCGTGCACTGGTAATAATTTATACTCTTTTTTGATATGCTTTCAATATCACAAATTATATTATTGAAGGTTTAACGTCCCAAAGCAACCATATGATTAAGAGAGACGTCGTAGTGGCGAGCTCCGAAAATTTCGACCACCTGGGGTTCTTTCACGTGCACCTAAATTTACGAACACGGATCTCGTAGATTTTCGCCTCCACCGCAAACGCAGCCGTCGTTGCCGAGATTCGATCCCGCGAGATTCGGGTTAGCGGTCGAGCGCCATAACCATTTGACCACCGCAGCGGGGCAATCTTAATGTCACGGTCTGAGTGTTTTGATTCGTGCCTTATCTGTCCGCGAAAGCGCGCACCTCTTTGAACATAAAAAAAACAGAATGACTGCAAGTATTTTCGAACTGAAATGATCTAATTAAGAAAAAGTGCCGCAAGTAACTATGCAATCCCGATAGAACAGGGGTATAGGCAAAAACATTTTTCGGGCAGTGGCACCACTTTGATCCTAAATGGGGGCCATGCAGGCAGATGTGGTCGAGTGTCATTTTGCGCTTAGTATGCCATGGCAAAAAAAAAAAATTGGGGAGGGTGCGGGTTTGGTGTGCCACCTCCTGGCTTCGCCACTGCCATTGAAGACCTCTATTGAACCATAGTACTTGGGACATTTCATGAGGCCTGCCCATAACACGTAATCTGTGTATTTACGATTATAGTAGTTTGAGGTTTGCCGACAACGTGACAAATGACGTGCAAAAAATGCGTTTTAAGAAAGCACGCCGAGCTTTAATGTTACTGTTTTTGTACGAAACAAGTCCCACAAATCGCACGCTGGCTAATAGTAGAATTAGTCAAGTGCTGAATATCATGGCTGTTTTCTTTAGCAGTTTCTAATTGTCGCAACAATAAATCAAGTCTAGTAATAACCGTCTCTGATCGCCTCTCACAATAAAGGTTTGACTCATTCTCATACAATCTCCCCGATGCTATTTAACGCGTGCTTACAGGAGGTTTTCAGGGGCCTTGAATGGGAAGAGTTAAGGATAAGAGTTAATGAAGAGTACCTAAGTAACCTACGCTTCACCGATGACATTGCATTGTGACTAACTCAGGGGACAAATTGCAACTCACGATTACTGAGTTAGAGAAGGAGAGCAGAAAGGTAGGTCTTAGAATTAATCTGCAGAAAACGAAAGTAATGTAGAGCAACTCTGGAAGAGAACAGCGCTTCGAGGTAGGTAATAGTGCCCTTGAAGTTGTAAAAGACTACGTCTGCTTAGGAGAGGTAATAACCGCGGAGCCGAACCAGGAGAATGAAGTAAATAGAAGAATAAAAAAGGGGTAGAGCACATTTGGCGAGCACTTTCCAATTATGACTATTATATTGTCACTATCGCTTAGAGGAAGGTATATAACAGCTGCATCTTGCTGGTACTTACCTTTGGAGCAAAAACCTGGAGACTTACAAATTAGGGTTCAGCTTATATTGACGACGCCGCAGCAAGAAATGGAAAGGAAAAGGATAGGTGTAACCTTAAGAGACAAGAAGAAAGCAGAATGGATCAGGAAACAGACCGGGATTAAAGATGTAGTTGAAGTCAAGAAAAAAGATGTGGACATGGGACGGGCATGTAGCGCGTACGCAGGATAACCGCTGGTCATTAAGGACAACTAACTGGATTTCCAGAGAAGGCAAGCGGGTTAGGAGGAGGCAGAACGTTAGGTAGACAGATAAAATTAGGAAGTTAGCGGGTATAAGTGGCAGCAGCAAGCACAGGACGAGTTGACTGGCGGATCATGGGAGAGGCCTTTGTCCTGCAGTGGACGTAGTCAAGATGATGATGATGATGATGATGCTCATCATCATCATCATCAGAGAGAAAGACGAAAGGGAATAGCAGGGAGAAGATCAAAGATAGGCTCGGTTGGCAACCTTGCACGTGGGCTAAAGTCATGGGTTAAGGTCCAATGGTGTAGGTGAATATTCGAAGCAAACCATCTGCAGCATCAGCTGCTTACCAATGCCCCACCACGGTGGTCTAGTAGCCCAGGTACTCAGCTGCTGACCCACAGGTCACGGGATCGAATCCTGGCTGAGACGGCTGCACTTTCGATGGAGGCGAAAATGCTGCAGGCCCGTGTGCTCAGATTTGGGAGCACGTTGAAAAGCCCCAAGTCATCGGAATTTCTGCAGCCCTTCACTACGGCGTCTCTCATAATCATATGGTGGTTTTCGGACGTTAAACCCACATATATATCAATCAATCAACTGTTCATCAATCTAGTTAAAGCGCCTTCGCTCTTAATTAAGAACACAGCCATGTGAGTTATCCTACTCAGCAAAAAGTAGCGATATCACTAAAAAATACGGCAAGCATACCTATATTGTTGCCGTTATGAGATTGCGTATTCGTATTCAGTCTCTCGTCGCAAATGTGCTTCGTCTTTGCCACGCTGGCATTGTTGATTGATTGATTGATTTGTGGGGTTTAACGTCCCAAAACCACCATATGATTATGAGAGACGCCGTAGTAGAGGGCTCCGGAAATTTTGACCACCTGGGGTTCTTTAACGTGTACCAAATCTGAGCACACGGGCCTACAACATTTTCGCCTCCATCGGAAATGCAGCCGCCGCAGCCGGGAGCGCTGACATTGTAGACTTGGTGGAATATCTCATGATTTTTTCGTCGCGTTCATGTGCAGAACAGCAGAAAGGTTTGTTCTGGATTTTCTTTTTTTTTAATATGATAAGCATTTCTTAGCCAGCACGTGACGATATTCATGAGGTATTTGATCCGTGAGGTCAGCCCCCAGTTTCACAGTTCACGCCGTTTGTATAGTCACTGTCGACACAGCGGCGCTCACTGTGAGCGACGTCACCCGTCAATACGTTCTATATCAGCCGAGCTCATATCTACACCAAAAATAACGCAAATAAATATGTTTTGATGGTGGAATTGAAACTTCGGGCATCGAGTACCGAAGTCCGATTCCCTAACTTCTACGCAATAGGTATATGTCTCATTAGGCTGTGAAGAACGCCTCTTTTAAAGCCCTGCGCGCAAGCGGGATCATTTAAACGCTTGCCATGTTTCACGATGCGCTTATGGTTTACTTGAGACTCACTTTGTTCAAGCAAAAGTGCCGAGACAATCGGCCCGTTTTCACAACGCTGACGCAACATGGGCGATGACAGTGAGAGAGGGACTCAAAAGGGGCACCTATGCCCCCTCAAGGCACACCAGCACTTGCCCCACCAAAGCCCTACCAGCACTTTCGCCTGTCCCCAGTCGCGATGCAAAACAAATTTGCTCCCCCCACCCCCAAACAAAATCTTCTGCCATTCGAGTGACTCAGTGTCGCCGTTGGACTATTCACATCGACAATGATAAACGACACCAGTCAATTCTGGGTGCATTTTTTTTTTCTCATCGCTGTTCTGTCAATAGTGAAACAAGGCTTGACGAGGGACCGATGTCCATAGCAAATCGCTGACTTGAATCACGGATAGAGTACTCACCAGAGCGGACGTATATGTGGTGCCCATTTCAAAACAAAGAAAAAGAAAACCATTAAAACCCAAATGATAAATGTTTTTATTGGATTATCGCCCTCACTGTCATTGGCGTTTCGTAATATTTTCTCATCAGCACAGTAATAACTATTAAGAATTTCTTTTGCACATGAAGCACAAATAAACCTGTACGGGTGTCACGAGTGCTCGATCGCTGCGGTTTACTGTGGTTTTATGGCGACACACAGTGGCTCTCCGCAAGCAAGCTTGCAGCAGATGCCACCGTGTTCCTCGCATTTGATGTCCTCGCAGGTGGTAGTGTTTCGCCTTCCCTCACATTGACCGGGCCGGGGAGGTTCAATCTGAGGACAGTGGAGATATCTCGGGAAATAGTCCAAGAGCATCTGAAGATTGGATACACCTGCAAGAAAAGCAAATGACGAATGCAGGGATAACTAAATGTACCAATAATATATACAGCACATGTAGGAAGACCACCCTTCTTGCTTTGTAGGCGCGTGTGATATACCGCCAACAGACACTGAAATCTTCCAGTGTCGTAGTTTGTCCCGTGCATCGCGTGAATTCAGTCGTACTGATATTCAATGGACATGCGAAACAAATGCTCAAGGAATCATTTGCATTCATTGCTATCAAGTTTGTGAGAAAAAAAGCTATTGGTGATGCTCGAGATATATTGCAACACAAAATTTGTCGGTGTTTTCGTAACCAGGTGACAAGAATTTTCATTGTTTTTAGGATCACCATGAGTTTTGAAAATAGGTATTTACTGAGATGTTTGAATATTCAACACTTTGAATGAAATGTATTATTATTGACTGTTCGATTCGATTACATACTAAATTTTACACTTTCAGGGTGACATTGGCTATGTTGGATGAGATTTTCGCATATTCGCCTGTGTTCATCTATAAACTGTGGAAGTTGTTACTAGCGTTTGGCAGAGATAAGCGCCAGGGAAAGCTGTTCTCTCACTGACCCGAAGTATTCTTTTAGCTGCTCCCCGTGGAATTCTTCTCCAAGAAGATGGTGAAGGCTATTATATCAAAACAAGAAAACGCAAATCTGCGGTAATAACCTCTGATAAGGTTCATAAGTACATGGCGTTGTCACTGAAGACTTTCCGCATAATTTTGCAGCCATGTTCACTTCGTCTTCACTTCTGCGCCATTTCGTTCTCCGATTCTGCACGTATATACGCATTGTGCTTCGACGAATCACGCAAAAATAACTATTTCTGACGTATTACCAGCTGAAGTTGTGCTTAACCAAATTAATTTCACCAGTGCGCACATACCTTTGACACACCATGAGCCACCGCAAGGCTTCGGGCAGCACTCGAGTCCACGACGCTCGCACTCCGTGGGCGTACATTGCTCAAACCTGCAGTCGCTGAAGGTGCCCCTGATTGAGGGGCACCTCGCATACGTTCCGCCCAAGCAGAGCGCGGCGATGGCGACGACGATCATGGAATGCGGCCTCATGCTTAAAGATCAGTTGTGCCTAAAGTATGTCTCGATTGCTTCCCCTTAAGTACACATGTGTCCCGGGGATGGTGTTGAGCTCACAGTTTGAGCCAGGTAGTTGCAAGTTTTGTGGCTGTTGTGCGCATGACGTGACCAAGCAGGCGTGCTTATCTTCGCTATGCTAGCGAATAAGAAATGTCTTTGCAGCGCTTCCTTCAAGTGCCCTTGAGAATCGGCAAACGCTTCACCGGTGTCACCTGTGTTGCCCCTCGAGTCGACGCACACGTGCGAGCATTTTGCAGCGTTGGCATCTGTTATAGATAGATAAATATGTGAGGTATAACGTCCCAAAACCAGCATATGATTGAGATGCCGCAGTGGAGGGCTCCGAAAATGTTGACCACCTGGGGCTCTTTAACGTGCACACGGTTCTAGAGCATTTTTGCCTCCATCAAAAATGCAGCCGCCACAGCGAGGATTTGATCCCACGACCTGCGGATCAGCAGTTGAGTACCCTAGCCACTAGACCACCATGGCGGGGCATTGTCATCTGGGAAACACCGATAAAATTTATCCATAATTTTGGTGTATGAATTTACATTTGCCCTCTCGGAAACTGACCGACGTTCACGAAGAAGATGCTGGATATTGCAGGTCGATAAAGGCCATACAGAGTTTTTTTTTTTTTCTAAATATCCTATGACAGTCAGACTCCAGTAGTTTTTTTTCTACATGAACAGTACACCGAGGCGGAAATGCTTGCCGCACCCAGAGACACATTCCTGTGGCTGATTGAAAAACGTTCGATACCTCTCGAGTTTTTGCTTTGACCGCTTACATCGGAAAGCTGTAGAGCGTGCAAAGTTTGGCGTACTAATTTTTTTTTGAGAACGCTAAACTGGCACATAATACGAACTATTGATAACCGAATTCGAAGGCTGATTTCTTTTTTGCGTCAAATACGCCAGACTGGAGTTAAACGTGACACAAAAGTGAAAAAATTCGAATCAATGCACGCCGTAGTAGTATATAGTGAAGAAAATCATCAACTATTCTGAAATACGCAAGTAGACAGCGTGTTGTTTAGGTGTGATAAATTGTGCTTATCTGTTTGTTTCTTAAACTATATACAAAGAGTCACGAAAAACAATTTAGCTTGTCTGCAGGAAGACACATTGAAGTGGATGTGCCCGAGCTGTATCACAGAGAAAAAATAAGTGGTAGATTCAATAAGCCAATCAAACAATCAATTAAGAAAACTTCATTTTTCTATGAAATGAAAAAAATACAAAGAATATTTGTATCGATAGCCTTAAGTGACTAGTGACCAGTCCATACAATGTGTATAGAGAATATACAGGTCAGCTTTGAAGCAAAAGAAGAAAAACAAAACAGAAAAGCTTTATATTAACACAGGCAATACACGTATACATTTTCTCAAATCAGACATACACACAGACTTACATATGTTGTCTGGATAAAAAAAAAGACTTGCATGCTAGACCGAAGTTACGTGCTGTCTTAAACTCAAAAAGAATCGTGTTCCACATTTTCGTTCTATTCCAGATCCCACATACAGTGGGAACATATGATATGTGAAGCACGAAGTAGGAAGGTGGAATTGCCGCTATAAAATCAGCGCAACGCAACGAGGCAGACGTATGTTAAGACACGCATGACTTCCGTGCCATATTTATCATGTTTGGACGTGTCATCTACCTTCGTCATTAATTCACGTCCCGTAATACTAAATTTCGTATACGTGAAGCTAGTGAAACGGCCGTGAGCATGCTATGATCGTAGCATGTAGTCATGTTTTACACGTCCGAAAATAATCTCCGAAAATAAACTAAACCTTCGTCATCCATTCACTTCCCGTAATATCAAACTTGGTATATGTGAAGCGAGCGAAATAGCCGTGAGCGCTTCATGAGTGTGGCATGTAATCATGTTACATGACATACAAGTCATGATTATTTTGCTTGAACGTGTCATTTACCTTCGTTCATTCACGTCATGTAATACTTAATTTGGTATCTGTGAAGCTAGCGAAACAGTCGTGAACGCATCATGAGCGTGGCACCTAGTCGTGTTGTTACATGACATGCATTTCATGATTTGCACGTTTGCATCAGTCACGTACCTTCGTCATTCATTCACGTCCCGTAATACTAAATTTCGTATACGTGAAGCTAGCGAAACGGCTCTGAGCGCATCATGAGTGTGGCATACAGCCATGTTCTGCCATGACACCCATGCCATGACTGTCATGTCTGCACCAGTCATATACCTCAGTCGCCCATGGAGGTCACGTAACCCTAAATTTGGTACATTTGAAGCTAGTGAAACGGCCACGAGCGCATCATAAGCCTGGTATGTTGTCTTATTCTTACATGGCACACATGTTATGATTATCTTATTTGCACCAATCATGTACCTTCGCCATTCATTCACGTCACGTAACATCAAATTTGGTACATAATTAGCTAGCGAAACGACCGCGAGTGCACTATGAGCGCAGTGTGTAGCCATGACTTGCATTACATGCCCGTAATGATATCCACGAAAGGTGATTTGATTGATTTGTGGTGTTTAACGTCCCAAAACCACCTTATGATTATGAGAGACGCCGTAGTGGAGGGCTCCGGAAATTTCGACCACCTGGGGTTGTTTAACGTGCACCCAAATCTGAGCACACGGGCCTACAACATTTCCGCCTCCATCGGAAATGCAGCCGCCGCAGCCGGGATTCGATTCCGCGACCTGCGGGTCAGCAGCCGAGTACCTTAGCCACTAGACCACCACGGTGGGGCTTCCACGAATGGGTCTGTCTCTTGTGTTCACCATGCAGTCATGTCATACCATGCCAGTTTTGCAACTTGTCATGTGAACGAAACCACCGCAAGAGCAGCAAGATCATGAAATGTAAATCATGACATTCATGGCATACATATGTCATGATTTTCATGTTATAACTCATAACCTCTGGTCTTCATACAGTCATGTTATGCCACACCAATTTTGGTATGTATACCAATATAGATACGGCAAGGAGAGCTAAATGTCTTAGGAGGATAGATAGATAGATAGATAGATAGATAGATAGATAGATAGATAGATAGATAGATAGATAGATAGATAGATAGATAGATAGATAGATAGATAGATAGATAGATAGATAGATAAATAGATAGATAAATAGATAGATAGATAGATAGATAGATAGATAGATAGATAGATAGATAGATAGATAGATAGATAGATAGATAGATAGATAGATAGATAGATAGATAGATAGATAGATAGATAGATAGATAGATAGATAGATAGATAGATAGATAGATAGATAGATAGATAGATAGATAGATAGATAGATAGATAGATAGATAGATAGATAGATAGATAGATAGATAGATAGATAGATAGATAGATAGATAGATAGATAGATAGATAGATAGATAGATAGATAGATAGATAGGTTTAATGTCGCCGAAGTTCGCTAAGAAATGCTTCGCATTTAAAGTCTACAAACTGCGGTTTTTTCGCTCACAGCTCGAAAGAAACAGATAAGCGCCAAGTTTCACACACAAAAGTGAGGTTATCCACTTGCGCAAGTGAGATGACCTGCCGCTTTTCACGAAAACATGCGGCCACGAAGTGCCTTCGTTCAAGTTTCGTAACTTCTTTGTCACGGGTAGTTCAGAGGTGCTATGCAGGATGACCCGAGATTATGGGAACACGTCAGCGCCCCTCCCCCCGTCAGCCAGCATTTCAACACTGCAGCGACGTCAGCATAATGTTTACGCTGTCTTTTTGCCAACTGAGCACCACGCCTCCCACAGGCGGGTTAATGCGTGTTTGTTCACTTTCAGAGAAGTTATTTCGTTCCACCTGCAGCATGAAAATTTTCACTCTCGAAGACAACAAGGGCACACACAAAGCCCTCTCATGAAACTTGTTTCCCTTTAATCGAATATTACAGTAAAATTTAAGGTTCTTTTTCTGTTGGAAAACCAACTCTCACCACTCGGCGCCCGAGAGGCACCGCCCGAGGAGGTATAGCAAAGTGGGGAAAAAAAAAAGTATGGCCGCTATGCAAATAGCGGCGATTGACTTGCTGGTCGCTTGAAGATGAAGTAAGAACGGTGGAGAAGTTCGGGTAAAGCTGAGAAAAGCGTTTATATACAGACTGTACAGAATTTGCATAAGAGCGAACATAGAAGTTACGCAAAAGAAAGAAAACGCTTTGTAAATGAAGCGTCCTCTGTAGGGTGACCCTACGAGATTCAGCAGAGCCGATTGTGCCTAACACCTGAATCCTGATTCAGAACGCTTGGTGGAACTCAGGGGCTTCTTCTTACACCTTCGGTGTTCCGCCCTTACACAACTCTTCGGCGAATCGTCGCCTGGTTGTCCTCTGATAGGAAAGTACACTTGGTCGATCAAAACCCGCCACAATGACGCCACCTTCTTGCACAGTGAGGGTTCATGCCCTCTCCCCAAAATACACAACAACCAATATGTAAATAAATCCAAACTAGAAAAAGTCATAGAGGTATGGGCAAGCTCAGCGGCGCACAATTATCTAGGCTTAGAGCTACACGTACTAGGGTTTGCAGCCATAATAGCGGCATCGCTGTGACACTTCAACTTCTTGACGACGGGGCAATAATCCGCCTATTCCATGTGCGCTGTAAGAGGAACCACTCGCTGTCCGCACGTTGTTCTACTTGCGCACTCATTTGAAAGGATTAGCGCGGAAGCAGCTAAAAACATGCCAATGCAACAACACTCACCAAAAGCGCCTACCGGGCGCCCGTTCACCGCGACGTGGGCTACGCTTTCACGTGTCGCAAGCCTGTCCGCTTCCGAGAGCCACCAGAAGTAAGCTGGACCGCGGCAAAAGGTCGACGGCTATCTCACGGTATCGCAACGCACGCCGCCGAGTTGCAGGCGCGTGAACAGTGCACGGCCTGGCCGTAAGCCGAACCGATGCGAGGGGTCACCGCGCTGCGCCTTGTACTGGAAGGAACCCATTCATGCACAGGCCGACAGTGATCAGGGGGTCGTCACAATGACGTTTCTAATCCCACCTCTTCTGTTGCCCACGTTGGGGTTGGTTTCTTTTTCCTGAGTTAACAGGAACCCGAAACACTCGGTAGTCTCAGGCGCTTCGGCCCTTCGCGGGGTTCCATGCGGACACCGCAGTGTCTTTGCAGTCGGGGCTAACCCGGTCGGACACGCTTCAACTGAGTGCCACCAAAGCAATACTGTGAGTTGGAGTTAATGCAGCGAAACGGCTGGCATGCCTCCCCAAGCTTACCGCACAAAGTAAAAAAAATTAAACGAAAAACCGCGCAACCACTTCTCAACGCAGTCCTACAATTACAGACGAAATATATGAACAGGTTACTGCTGCTTCTACGTCTGAAGAGATTTTTGCAGTAATTAATTGATAGAAACAATCTCTCCACAAACAAGTAAATTCTAAGATTTTTCTCGCCATAAATTGATTGATTTATATGTGGGCTTTAACGTCCCAAAACCACCATATGAATATGAGAGACGCCGTTGCGGAGGGCTCCGGAAATTTCGACCACCTGGGGTTCTTTAATGTGTACCCAAATCTGAGCACACGGGCCTACAACATTTCGCCTCCATCAGAAATGCAGCCGCTGCAGCCGGGATTCGATCCCGAGACCTGCGGGTCATCAGCCGATTACCTCAGCCACTAGACCACCATGGCGGGGCCACCGTAAATTGTGCCAGCGGCTCTTGTTCATGGCTCTGAGTGGTACCGTGTGAGCGCGGGGAAATTTATTGCGAGGAATCGTAGCAACGTCATGATATAACCTTAAGTTATTTCTGCGTGCGTGCATAGTCTGCCCGATAAAGCTCATAAATGAATTGCGCCGCTCGCTGGCGAAGTGGTGTAGGCACTTCTCTTCAGCAAGAACAAATATAGTGGGTGAATCCGATCTTCACCGAAAGCATCTGTCAATCAAACTGACTGACACGTGAACTCGGATACAAACTCGTTACATAGAGAGAGTTGAAAATTAAGAGTGGTCACTCAATGCAAGTGCGGCGGCGCTATGCAGTTTCACGCCGGCCATAAGGCAACGCATCGCTCACTGCTTTCAATAAAGCGTGCCTACTAGCTATAATCTGCAGTATACCTTTTTCATTGCAATAGGCGTCTACGTGTCCTTGCGACTGTGATTGTGGCTTTCTTATCCGTCTCTATCGCCTTGCGTGCGCATGGTCGGGCAGAATTTGTCATGGAGTAACATATAAAGTTAAGAGAGGACACTACCATAGGCCCTGCGGCTGGTTTGGGTTCACAGTGCTCCAAACGGTCGTTGAGAGCCTTCGTAGCATCAGAGATTGAAGACCGCAGAAAAGTATGCCTCGAAGGCCATTTTGTAGTGACTAGGAATAATATACCTCTGAGACCACTTTTACGTGCATGCTCATCTCGGAGGCCATACTTCATTATTAATGCCTCGTTTGCTGGCATTGATGAGCTTCGTGTAAGGTGTACCGCTAAAGCAGTAAGCACACGATGCCATTGTGTGTCTATGCATACATTTTATTTAAATATGAGAATCATTGCAGAAGCGAAAACTTTCATTTTCAAGTGATATTCTTCGTAAGCAAGTGCCCACTTTGTTAATGTTTAATAAACGCAGGCACAAAGAGAGGTTCATTGCACTGCGAGCACTAAAATACAGCTGCCATATTATGATTATAAATCACTTACAAGAAATAAACATACAGGCAACTATATAAGAAGACCCACAGAAGAGTGAAACTGCGATAAACGCACACTACTAGGCATACAGTGCACAACGTGACAGGGCAGTAGTTTCCTCGTCACTTGACCCCGGCATGAACAGAAAAAGAGAAAAGAAAAATGTTGGCTACATTTTTTTCCGCCTTTGCACTAATTTTCCTATACACACATTACAACGCTCTTTCGCGAAAAACAGTCCCGAGCAGTCACCACAACAACAAAAAAAACATTTTAGGTGTCATGCAAGCTGTTAACAAAGCACAAGTGTTTACTCAAAGATTACGTCCTGGCCTGCCGCGGTGGTCTAGTGGCTAAAGTACTCGGCTGCTGACCCGCAGGTCGCGGGATCGAATCCCGGCTACGGCGGCTGCATTTCCGACGGAGGCGGAAATGTTGTAGACCCATGTGCTCAGATTTGGGTGCACGTTAAAGAACCCCAGGTGGTCGAAATTTCCGGAGCCCCCCACTACGGCGTCTCTCATAATCATATGGCGCTTTTGAGACGATCAATCAATCAAGATTACGTCCGAGCTGTAGCTAACATACATGTTTATAGATTCACCACTTCTCCTATTGCGCTCGTTAGAGCTTTAAGTAATTTATGATCAACACAGATAACTTTACTGAGCATAGCTGCACTTTTCACAAAATCTCACTCATGCAGTGAATTGGAATACATGTATAGCGGCACTGTATAGCGGTATTGTGGGCGAGCGTCTCGAATGGCCAAATAGCGTCCCAGTTCGTGTGGTCGGGGTTGACGTACATGGAAATCATGTCCGAGAGGGTACGATGAAAGCGTTATGTCAAGCCAATTGTTTGTGGATGGTAAGTAGAAGTCGTCTTGTGAATGGTGTTAGCGGCGCGTAGAACCTCAGCAACAATAGAGGAAAGAAAGACATTGCCGCAGTCGCTGAGCAGTACACGAGAAGCTCCGTGGCGTAAAAAACACAGAATATCCACAAAGTGAATGATGATGAGTGAGGCGAAGCGTCCGTCTGTCCGTCCATTCGTCCGTGTGTCCATCTGTCCGTGCATGCGTTCATGCGTCCGATCGCGTTCGAGAACGCAGACGGTGCGTGGGTACCAACTGCGTATTTTGTCGTACATTTTGTGATAGACGAGATTTTCAGCAGTAGGATCATCGTGGAGTGTCTCAAGAACATCACGTTGTAGACAACCTTTTATAATGGGCAACCGTTTGTTTCCTTCAGTGTGGTAAATGTAGCGATGTAAAACACCACCGTGAAGTATGAATTGTTTAAGTGGTCGACGAAGTCGGGCGTTCGGAGGAGCGGATGTGCCTTCTAAGCGTGCTGTTATAGAGTGGCAGTAAGGGTCAACGCGTTAATGGGACAGAAGGGTAAATGGGCTGTCAGCTCTAAGCCAACTGAGACCCGCGATGGGTAAAACCGTGGTGGGAATCGGCAACAGTGGGCTATTATGGTTGGGTAGAGGGCAGCGAGAGAGAGCATCAGCATCTTGCTGCTTTTACCAGACCTATAGACAACATCCAAATTGTGTTCCTATAAACGAAGCACCCAGCGACCAAGACGTTTCGATAAGTTATTTAGCGACGAAAGCCAGCACAATGCGTAGTGGTTGGTGACGTCTGTGAAATGGCGGCCATGGAGATATGGGCGAAATTTTTGTACTGCCCATACAACAGCAAGGCACTCTTGTTCAGTTATTGTGTGAGTCTTCTCGGCAGCAGTCAAAGCACGACTGGCGTAAGCGATGACACGTTCGCGTGAGGTGTTGTCACGCTGCAGTAAAACGGTCCCGAGACAATGCCCACTAGCGTCAGTGTGAAGAATGGTGGGTGCGCCTGAATCAAAGTGACGCAGTACCGGATCGGATGTCAGGGTTTGCTTCAACGCCAGGAAAGCCTTTTCCCAGTCTTCGGAGCAGATGAACGCCACGTTACTTGCGAGCAGTTGATGTAGTGGAGACACAAGCTTTGCGGAGTCACGTATGAAGCGCCCAAAGTAGGATGCCAGCCGAGAAAACTGCGCAGGTCTTTTTGACGCAACGGACGGAAAAGTCGAGGACAGCGGCAAGCCTTTCAGGATCCGGTTGAATACCGTCTTTGCTGACTAAGTGCCCCAGAACCTTGATCGTCTTGCTTGCGAAAGTGCATTTTTTCGTATTCATCTGTAAACCAGCTTTTGAAATGCAGAATAGGACTTCTTCCAGATGGTGCAGGTGTTGCGAAAAGGCGGATGAAAACACTATGATGTCATCGAGGTAGCATAAGCAGGTTTTCTTCTTCAGCCCACGCAGTACGTTATCGATCATTCGTTCGAAGGTAGCGGGCGTGTTACATAGTCCGAAAGGCATTACATTAAATTCATACAGGCCATCTGGGGTGAAAAAAAGCGGTCTTCTCTGTGTCAGATTAGGACACTGGTATTTGCCAGTAGCCCGATCGCAGATCAAGGCTGGAAAAATACTCTGCGCTATGCAACTAATCCAGTGCGTCATCGATCCGTAGTAGAGGGTAAACATCTTTGCGCGTTATTTTGTTCAGCGCCTAGTAACCAACAAAAAAAACGTACTTTTCTGTTTTTATTTTGCACCAAAACAACTGGGAAAGACCATGGACTTGAGAAAAGACGTGTGATATTCCGTCGAAGCATGCCTGAGACGTTTTACTAAATTTTCTTGCGTTCTGCAAGAGACACGCGGTATGGGTGCCGGTGAATATTTCGGGAGCCGTAAGTGTGAATTCGGTGACTCGCGGAAGTTGTCATACGAAGGACAGCAGAATGAATGTCAAAAAAAAGAGATGTCGGTTCAATAGGTCCAGCAATTCTTGACTATGGGCTGCTGTCAGATCACGGCTTATCGTCATCGACAAAGGAGTGGCAGAGTTGAGTGGCGGCGAGCTTGACTCTAGTAGGTCTTCTTGACTCGGAAGGGACACAATTGCAACGTGATGCGAGTATAGCGCAAGAGACTGTTGATCCACAGGGCAACAATAATGGTTCGGGGGTCTGACTTAAGGCTGTAATGAAAGCATACCCTTGAGAAAAACGGACAACGCCTGTAATGATCAGAATGCCCCGATGTACAATGTGTGGCCGTAAGGTAGTAGAAGCACTTCGCCATCCACAATGTTGATTCAATTCACGCTAATTACTTTTTCTCGGGATGGCCCAAAAAACATAATATGAGGTGATGACGAGGTGAATGCACCCTTCATGTTCAGGTAAAAAAAAAAAGAGTCAGTGACAATGAGATGGATCAGGTGCTGAAGACAAGATATAGAAGCGCATGCTGACGACAGGAAATCCCACTCCAAAATGAGTTTGTGGGTGCACTCACAAGACACTGAAACGACAATGTGAAGACGAATACCGTCTATTAAAACACGAACTGTACACTGAGCGAGTGTATGGGCGAGTAACGGCACTCGTCGTGGCACGGAGAGACGGGCCCGAGTAAGGTGCGTTCATTTTGCGGAGACGGAAACAAAGGTCAAAGCGAATAATCTAAATAGCAGCGCCAGTATCCACTAAAGCTTCGACGCGTTCACCTTTTACTAACACTATTAAAAAGTTCGATGATCTGTCTGGTAGAATTGTTGGCTCCCCAGCGTATGAAGTTTCCCCTCTTAAAACTACATAGGGGAGTTTTCCGAGTGGGCATTCAGGACATTAAAGGCGGGTCGCAGAGACGACACGGAACGGTGATTTGAAAAAGGTGAGTGGTGGCCAGACTCAGGGGAGTTCACAGGCATATCCATACTGTAAGGAGAAGAAGACAACCGCTGAAAGGAAGACCGGTAAGGCGTCTGCTGGTAGTTCATGAGTGGACGGAAGCATCCGCATTTCTCATGAGCGTGATTTTTTCGGAGGAAGGCGAGGAAGAGGAAGTGCGTTCGGGCATAATTCTGCCTTGAACAACTATGGTTTTTTCTTAAACTGTCAGAATTCCTGACTTTCTCTGAACAAGCGGAACGGAAGACGTCACCCCCCGGGATGGGGGACCATCCATCCAACGAGACAGCGGGCCCTAGCCGTTTGCATAAGGATGGATCGAATGTGGGTGACCGCGTTGGCGCATCTGCTCCTTGTGATGATTCTACTGAGAGCTCATCAGTGGAAGAGATGGAATCGAAAGCCGACTACAGGACTTTCCATACCCGTCGGTTGAAAAGGAAGCTTCGCAGGACGTCATCAACGGCGGAGCCACAACCAGCGCTAGACAAAGGCAAGCGATGTTTCACCATCTCGTATGTACCCATGTCTACATCAGACAACCTGAACTCACTAAACAGGCAGTCATTGACTAATTATTTCGAGTGAGTAGCACCTGCTCAAGTTAATGAAATTAGCATACATAGCAGGAAAAACATATTGTCAGTTCATGTGCCAAACAAAAAATGCCGCCATATCCACGAAGTGAATGATGATGAGTGGGCTAAGCTCCGGAGGTAAACCTGGTGAACCATGAATCCTCCGTACATTTTGCCCACTCGATTTTATTGCAACGCTCCCCCTAGCGTACGTCGCCGCACTATATCGAACGATGACACGCGCCATATGTGGCATCATTCCTATTTTATAACACCTCGCATCTTTCATAATCAACTACACGTACTGCCGTCTAGTTTATAACATCTTGCATCTTTTGGATGGACGGACGGACGGACGGACGGACGGACGGACGGACGGATGGATGGATGGATGGATGGATGGATGGATGGATGGATGGATGGATGGATGGATGGATGGATGGATGGACGGACGGACGGACGGATGGACGGATGGACGGATGGATATGGCTGTACCCTTTAGATCGGGCGGTGGCTAGCGTAATACTTAGAACTGAACGAGAGGTGGCTACATACAGGGGACGCACAGCCCACGCCTTAAGGAGCTTCGCTCCTAAAACCATTCTTGACAGACTGAAGGCCATCACGCAGCTCGGAAGTATTTCAGTTCACGCGTTTCTCGCTCACGGGAAAGGAACAATGACTGGCGTGATGAATGACATTGACGCTGACATCACAGACGCTGACCTGCAGAATCTTGAGACGTTGACAGTGAGAATCGTGACCATACGCCGCTTCGGGCAGTCTCGCTGCATCAAACTAGTATTTGATTCTGAGACTCTGCCCCCTAGCGTGAAGGTTGGATACGTGAGACATCCCGTGCGCCCTTACGCGCCACGGCCTTTGCAGTGTCACAAGTGCTGCAAGTTGGGACACGTCAGCGCAGTGTGCAAAAGTGAGACAACTTGGCAGTGGTGCGGCGGGTCTCATAAGGTGGAAAACTGCGATACTGCTCAAACTGCTGAAATGCCCAAACTGCTCTGGTGCACATGAAGCAACGTCGAAGGAGTGCCCGAAGATCAAAGAAGAAATTCGCGTCCTGCGGAAGATGGTCAGAGACAACTCGACACACATAGAGGCTGTCACGTCCATCCGCCGACACAGACGTCGTCCAAAACGTAGGCACCAGCGAAAGCATAGTGGACCTAGGAGTGATGCATCACCGTCAGCAACAGATGAACATACACGTGCGCATTATCAGGCCCCTACATCCATGTTGTACGCACCACGTCCCAGGGATGCAGAAAGTGGACCAACGCCCGCGTTGCACGCCGATGCTTCAGATACTGAGTGGCCTTCGCTACCGACCGGAGCAATAAAAAAGACCACATCATGGGCTGCAACTTCAAAGAGGGCAGAAAATGATAGGCAAGACACTGAGAAGAGCCAAACTATGCTGAAGCATCTACTAAAATATAATCGTGCGATTCTTAACGAGCTACACACCCCAGGAGCGAAAACAGCAGTGCAGATCCTCAACGTGCTGGAACCGGTACTGCTGACCCTTCCATAAACAATATGGTGAACTTCTTCGATGAACGTGTGCGCACCTCTGCTATAATGCAGTGGAACGCACGAGGTTTGCGAAGCCGATTGTCTGACTTTCGACAACGGATGTTTAAACACAAATTTCCGTTGGTTGTAATATGTGAGCCGAATATGATGTCGTCGTTTCGTATTTCCGGATACGTCACTTTGTGGTCACGTGATGACCGAAATGCGAGCAAAGTAATTAGATGCGTACGTCAAGATTGAACGTACGTGAGACATGCCGTGGCTCCTCATGCTTTTAACGACTATATTTGCCTATCTATAAAGCAGAAGCGACGTTCAATATCAATCATTTGTGAATACATTCCTCCTAGAAGCCACGTGGACTGTTCCCATCTCTTGTCTGTGCTCCAAGCTTGCCCTGGACCACATGCATTAGTTGGGGATTTTAATGCACATCATCCCATGTGGGGTTCTGCCTCAATGAACACCCGCGGTAGGGACATGGTCGATTTTGTGCTCAATCAGGGCCTGATGTCTATTAACGATGACTCACTTACTTACCTCCGTGGCGCATCGTACAGCAGCTGTCTAGACGTATGTTTTGTTAGCAGAAGTCTCTTGCCTACCACCTGTTGGTTCGTAGACGTTGAAACACATGGAAGTGACCATCTCCCTACATATATACAGATAAAAGGATTCCGTCGTTCGACTCCCCTGCCTGTGAAAAGCGTAGACTGGCCAGGATTCCAAGCTTCTGTAAATGCTCAGTGCGGGAACATTCAATCTATATCTGAAATAGAAAGCCTAATTGCATCAGCCTTAACAACGCATACGAAACTTGTGAATGTGTCACTACCAAGATCACAACTTGACGCACAATATGAATACCTTCGTGCAATCCGTCGCCGGGCACAGAGAAAATACAGGAGGAGGAAATCACCATCTGACCTATCTACAGCACGCCAAGCACAACGACATGTATTGCGACACCTGGATAAGCTCGATAGGCAACGGTGGAGGGTATTTTGTAGCTCTCTTGATCCCAGAAAACCCCTGTCTCGAATATGGCAAACTGTCCGAAGCCTTCAGACGCCCACTCAACAGTTGTTCCCTTTCCGATCTTTGGCTCTAAAGCAAGGTCGACCTGAAGTAGAGGTTGCAGAAGATTACTGCCACTTACTCGTAGGTATATCTTCCTCATCGATATCACCTTCGTGTTTAGCCTCACCGCCATCCAGTGACGATCGCCTCGACTTACCATTCACAATGCACTAACTCGACGCTGCGATTTCTGCGTCCCGACGGTCGTCCGCACCAGGGCCTGACGGAATTACTTATTCGGCTATATATCACCTCAGCCAGGAAGCAAGGCAGGCTCTCTTGTCGTTCTACAACTTTATGTGGGAAACAGCGACAGTCCCAGAGAGTTGGAAGTGCAGCTGCATAGTGGCCTTACTGAAACCAGGCAAGTGTTCACACGAGTTGTCTTCTTATAGACCCATTCCCCTCGCCAGTTGCATCGGTAAGGTGATGGAACGCATGGTGCTGGCAAGCATAGAATGGCTGCTGGAGAATAATGTCGGCTTACAAGATTTTATAAATGGTTTCCGTAGAGGTCGATCATCTATAGACGGTGTTGTAGATCTAGTTTCTTCTGTTGAAAAGGAAAGACAACGTTGGAGATCGGTAGGGGCCATTTCCTTAGATATAAAGGGCGCGTACGATAGCGTCTACCATGAGGCCATTCTTGACGCACTTGAAGACATCGGCGTAGGTGGCCGACTACACGCATGGATAGGGAGCTATCTCAGAGGACGTACCATTTTTATGTCGACATTCGACGGTGACACGGCCAGGCACCTCGTAAGCCATGGAGTTCCACAAGGCGCCGTCCTGAGTCCCATGCTTTTTAACATAGCACTCATTGGCCTTGAAGCTGAGCTTCCCGACCTTGTCAGAATCAGTGCGTATGTGGACGACATATGCATATGGGCATCTGGAGCAACGCGACCACAACGGCGAGCAAGGCTACAACAAGGCACATCACTAACATCTATGTACTTACGTCGTCAGGGCCAGGAACTTTAATAGCAAAATGTGGTGCATTGGCATTTACGAAGAAATCAATGTCGCGGTACCCAATCTTCGCTCACGGAGCAGTGATTCCCGTGGTCCAGCACCACCGCTATTTAGGGGTCGTCATTGATCGCAACCTGTCCTGGTCAAAGCATGTGACTGTGCTGCGAAACAAACTAATCAGTTTTGTGTATGTTCTTCGTGTTATAGCAGGACTGAGATGGGGCCCTTCATAGAAAAGTCTTCTGCAGTTATACAAGGCATTGCTTGTGGGCTATATAAGGTACAGCTCACCTGTGCTTTACAGCATGCGGGCAACGTGCCTTCGTACTGTAGAGAGCCTTCAGGCACGAACACTGAGAATATGCCTTGGCCTGCCACGGTGCACGTCCACCTCTGGCACTATACAGGAGTCACGCACCTACCCTATACAGGTTTACACGTCCGGTGAGCCTCTTCGAGTGCACCTTCGTCTGCTGACCCGACATGCACAGCACCCGTTGTCTTCGCTACAAGTGGACCGACCAGGCTGTACCTATTCGCGGTGCCTCGATACGCATAGGCACATGATCCCTTCAGACTTTGCATCAGCTGTAATCCCTGCAGTGCCTCCATGGACATTGACTAAACCGCTGGTGTGCCTTCACATACGTGGAATTTCGTATAAGTCGCGTGTTTCTTATATTGCCCTCAAGCAACTCACCTTGGCACATTTAGATGATCGATACAGCGACTCTGTGCACATTTTGTTTTTGAAGTTTATTCAGACAGTCATGGTCTGGGATGAAGGGGCTAAAGGCAGATGCAACTGCCTGACAAAGGCCCCCCTACACCGATGGATCCGTAACTTCATCCGCCTCAGCTGCAGCCTTCGTGATCCCTCAACTCAGTATTTCCCGACAGTACAAATTAGATCATAGGTCATCTTCGACAGCTGCAGAACTTGTTGCTATACAAGAAGCCATAAAATTTGTGAACAACCAAGCACCGCGTAAATGGACGATTCTGTCTGATTCAAAATCAGCGCTTCAAGCTATCCATTCTTGCTCAAGAAGAGGGCAATCTTACGAGTTAGCGTTAGGAATCGTCCAAGAATTTGACCTAACACACAGGAGCGGTCACTTGATTACACTCCAATGGATTCCTAGACACTGCGGCCTGGTTGGCAACGAAACAGCCGATAGCGAAGCAAGAGCGGTAATATGCAACGCTCCTATGTACGTCAAAGTACCGTACTCGCGAAGTGACGTCAATACATTGTTGAGATCACTTATGCGCGAATGCGCTGCCACTTACTGGTCGCTACCAGATCACCGCAACAAGCGCCTGCAGGAAACAGACCCCGGTATGACTTTTCGTCTTCCAGAGAAAATCACCCGAAGCCATGTTAATATACTGCACCGAATTCGCCTGGGCGTCGCCTTCACTCACCACTACACCCACCTAATCGGCCGTGCGGACAGCCCGAATTTTGAACGCTGCCAAGTACGCGAAACGATAGCTCACATATTTTGTGACTGTGCATTATACGTGCCGCAAAGAAAAATGCTAACTGCAACGTTGGCAAGCATTGGACGAACACCATTAAGTGAAAGCCACATATTGTCAGCAATGAACGACCAAACAGTGTCAAAAACTGTTACAAAGGCTGTTCTAGGCTTTATAAAAAGCACTGGACTAGAAACTAGACTGTAGGGTACTATGCTAAGTGGCTACTGTACATACGCACCACCTCTTCTTGTCCCCATCATCACCCTTCATCCCTATTTCCTTCCCCTTTTCCTTATCTTCTGTGTAGAGTAGCAGGCTAGAGCGAACTAGCTCAGGCCGACCTCTCTGCCTTCTAATAAATTCTCACTCTCTCACTCTCTCATGAGCGTAGCCACGTTGATCGTCCTGTTGGTGCCTTCGGCAAAAGCGAGATATGTGGCCCCTATAGCCGCAATAACAACAGATCGGGTGAGGAGGTCGCGGCATGGTATAATACGGCTGCGGATGCATCGGTGGTGACACTGAAGCCACAGGTACAAGGCCGCCTGTTGCAGCCTCTGGGAAAGTGGTGGCTGCTGAGAGCGCGCAACTTCGGCATGCTTTGGTACCTGACGAGGGCTCGAGATAGAACAAAAGTAGATGTGACGCGGAAGCAGTCTCTTGCCTAATGATGTCCCGCAAGTTGGTTGTAGCTGAGGCTAAAGGAGATGATGGAGCACAGGAAGAGCAGTAGTACCCATGAAGCTCCTCATGAACAATGTCGCGGATCAGGGCATGGATGTTGACAGCCGCAGGAAGACGAATGTCCGAGGCATCATATAGCAGAGACGAAGAAACTGAAGTTCGTCTAGTCTTTCGCAAGCGGTGATGATATCTTGAATCGTGGTAGGATTTTGTGACGCAAGGACGTTGAATGCAATGGTTATTTCTTTTGATAATAATGCGTATTAGGTCGTTTTGGGGCATAAATGAGTTTACGTGCTTGCACAATACAAGAGCATCCTCAATGCACTAGCTTTGTGATACACCCGGCAGTTTAGTGCGTCCAGCAAGCTTCTTCGTTGCTGCCTTAGTGCGAACAGTGGTGGTACCGAAAATCTGACGAAGCTGCCGTGCGAACGTGTCCTAGTCGGGATGATCTTGGGGATGTTTCCAAAACCAGGTTTTCGCAACATCACTCAGGTAGAAAGTGATGGTACGTAACTTGTGTGGAGTATCCTACCCTGTCAAGTAGCTGACGAGGTCGTAGGTGTGTAGCCATTCTTCGACGTCGTCACCTTTGAGACCCGAGAACACTGGCGGATGATGCTGGAAGCTGTGGATGGCTAGAGTGGACGGCAGAGGCTGCAGTGGGCCGGTGGTGTCAGACGAACCAGGATAGTCTTGAACTGCCATTGCAGGCGGTAGTAGACGACGACCCGAGTGGAGCTCCAGTGATAACGTGTGAGAGGACTTGGGGATCGAGAAGCGCCGTCCATCACTTATGAGTAAGCGCTTTATTCGAGACGAGCTCGAGCTTGCACACACTGATGATGGTATCTACACATGAAAAATTTATAGAGGGTTTTAAGGTTGCAAGCATTCTACCCCGAGAAACTTCCGGTCACCTCGTTTACCGGCTCCTCAAGTTGAAACCAAAAGTACGTTTCACAGTTTTTTCAAGGGTGAGCAAAGCCTCTGTTTCATTTTTCACATAGAAGTAACGTGCGTCAAGTACAAGGGAATCTTTTCACATTTTTATGTAGCTCAAAACAACAATAATTTGAATATATTCTGTTAAATAAGGGAAGGAAATTGTACAAAATCAGCGGGCTATTTCTATAGCTCTTGTAGTCCACTGATGTTATTCAGGCGCATCGTTCGATAAAACCAGATGTCATCAAGGCCCTTTGTTTGTAAACAGTGAAAGGGTCCGCACAAATGATGATGACAAGTGCAAAGGATAAAGAAGATTAAGTGGCTGCGCTCACAATATCTTCGTCATTACTTTCCTTGTTCCTGTAGAGCTGACCCCCTTTAGCTTCTGCAGACATCGAATTAAGTTCAGAAATTGAAGTAACCGACGACTTTTTAAACAGCTCAGCGTAATAATACAGCCCAATTTTTCAGTGAAACTCAAGTTATCAAAATTTCTAATATATCAGCATATACTACCTTTTGTTCCCCGTCCGCCACGTTGGTACATTGGTTACGGTGCTCGGCTGTTCACCAGAAGGATGCGGGTTAGATCCCGGTGATGGTGTTCGTACTTCCATGAAGGGGGACATCCCAGAGACCTGTATACTCTAGGAGGTCAGTGCACGCTAAAGAACAGCAGTTGATCGAAATTTCGAGAGCCCTCCACTACAGCGTGCCTCATAATCGTATCATTGTTTTGGCACGTGAAACCCGTGATATTATATTATTATTATTATTATTATTATTATTATTATTATTATTATTATTATTATTATTATTATTATTATTATTATTATTATTATTATTATTATTATTATTATTATTATTATTATTATTATTATTATTTCGCTTGCCAGCTCACTGTTTTCTAAATGTATATAATAATGCGTCCTATCCCTTGCTTCACTTTTACTTGACGTAAAGGGGTTGGTTAAAGAATGAATATATTAAACGCTGTTCACTTCGTGGCAATATGTGATGCGAGGCACTTTCTTTCATTAATGTACAAGAACTGTTGAAGTTCGCGTGATAGAAAAAATACTCCTCCCATCCCTGTCTATCAGAAGCGGGGAATAAGGACGCAAGAGTTACGGCAGCGACAAGGACGCAATCACTTTTTGTTTTGTTTTGCAGCATTTTTTCTAATATTAAAACAGTTTGTTTCTGGAGCATAGAAACGCTGGCAACGCAAGCAAGAAAATTGGCGTTATTAGAAACTAATAGTAAGGTAGAGCTTAAGTTAAACCCTGTGCCGTGTTTTTTCATTCATCCAGTTTTATGGCAAGTGGCGCGCACTGATACACTAAGGCTGAACATTATCAAATTATTCTGAATTTCAATGAAACACCAAGTGCCGAAGGTGAATACCATCATCATTATCCCATGAAGCCCTAATTTTCTTTTCTTTTTTGTTGCAGCCATTACATGGCTGAATACTTGCAGGACCAAGTTTTTTGCAGTCGAAATGATTTTCTGTCCTATACTACGCTTCTTTTCCTTTTGCCCCTATTCATTCATTAGAACACACAGACCTCTGGCTATCTGCCTTCGGCGACATAGGTTACGAAGGTACATTTCTTTCGCTTATTGTATAATGAAATATTGCCTACACCCGTTATTTCTTCTGTCCACACTGCTGTCTCCTATCTCTCAACATGATCCATAAGATCACTTGCGTTTCATTTTCACTGCATTAAACATCGCAATACAGTGAAACTACCTTCCCGTAACTGTTAAGGATTCGGGAAAATATGAATTACAAGGGGTCTCTCAAGTTCTCCCTGATGCCAATCACCCCAGTTTTATTTATTATTAGTTTCCTGTGCTTATTTAGGCTTAAACATTTATGGTATTGTGATGGTGAACCGACGGACATTTATGTCGCTTCTACTTTAGTACTTTGCAAGGTTACACCGCAAGCCAGGCTTCGTTTTTTTTTTCCTTTGGCATATGTTTATTTCTATTCTATTAACGAAGGTGACATGAAATTGCTAAATGGTTTTCGAAATGGTAAGAACGTGTTTCGTACCACATTGCAATTCTGGCTTCGGACTTGAGTGGAGTGTGCGACTCTCTTTAAAGTGCCGTCTCACAGCGATCATCTGACGGTGATCGTTGACATAACTAAGTGAATTCCCCTCGTGGCATCCAGCCATGAACGACCGCGTCGCTTTAGTGTGCTGTATATAAAATACTTGCGTGGTTTAAATATTTATATATTTTGTGGAACAACTGCATTGTTTTGTGTGCTTGATATGGAATACTTAGGTGTTTCAAATATTTATTTATATTGCTTTCACATAGAACAAGCGCCACTATGCTTCAATGGTTTCCTGTGTAACTGAAAGCAGTGATGCGCATGTAATACGTTTCTGGTGCAGTAATGATTCTCTTTAGAGAGTAATAATTATAATGGAGGTTTAGGCGTCAAAACCACGATTTCATTACGAGAGACGACTTAGTTGAGGGCCCCTGACTAGTTTTTACCATCCGAGGCTGTTTAACATGCACCTACATTTAAGCACGTGGACGTTCTTTGCATTTCTTTCCTACGGAGAAGTCTTTGGATGAAGGAATAGCACGCTGGCTAACGTTTTTTTTTTTATTTTTATTTTTCCTCATCGAGCAATGCCGTGAAAAGACGAAAATACTTGTGCGCGTAAGCGGAACTATCTGTGTTGACGACGTTCACACCCTGCACGAGGCATTTTCGTGTTAATGAATCCTTAAACCTGGTAAAGTTTTAGCTTTTAATCTGGAATAACAAATTTCCTTCGCGCTTCAAGTGTTACGTACACCGCTTGGAACGAAAAAGTTGGGGAGGCAGAGGATTTTCAAGGCGCCAGCACTCCTCTCTGGATGGATGGATGGATGGATGGATGGATGGATGGATGGATGGATGGATGGATGGATGGATGGATGGATGGATGGATGGATGGATGGATGAATGGATGGATGGATGGATGGATGGATGGATGGATGGATGGATGGATGGATGGATGGACGGACGGACGGACGGACGGACGGACGGACGGATGTGGCTGTACCCTTTAGATCGGGCGGCGGCTAACGCCACCTAGCCGTAATACTTAGCGAACTAACCACTAGATTTATCTTTTTTTTCCTTTAAATAGTGAGGTTGAGGATTCGTTGCAGTGAAGGGTTTAATTTTCACTTGTGCCTTTACTTTAGCCACCAATCAGATAACCTTCTTCTAGTTAATTCTACCCGCTTAAAGTCTATTTTGCCCTCCCTGTCCCTAAACCCCAGTGCTTTGAAAATCTCTGCACCATCATCCTCAACTATAGGGTAAAGCCCTTTACAGAACATTATAAAGTGTTCGGCAGTTTCTTCTTCCTCTCCACACGCACTGCATACTGTGTCTACCCCTTCGTATTTGGCTCGATATGTCTTGGTTCGCAATACTCCCGTCCTGGCCTCAAACAGTAGAGAACTACCCCGAGTATTATCATAGATCCTTTCCTTGGCAATTTCCTGCTTAAAAGTTTGATAGATCTTTAGTGCAGACTTCTTAATCATGCCAATTCTCGACATGTCAGTCTCCGTTTCCTTCACTTTCTTCTTAACCAATAGTTCTTTTTGGTTTGGCCACCTGCTGTTTTCTAAGTATTTACCAGTCAATTTTCTTGTTCGATTCCTCCATTTTGTATCGACGTTCTTCATGTACAAGTAGCTGAAAACCTTCCTAGCCTAACGCTCCTCTCCCATTTCTCTCAATCGCTTCTCAAATTTTATCTTGCTGCTAGCTTCCCTGCCCTCAAATGATGTCCACCCCATATCACCTTGTACTCCCTGATTTGGTGTATTCCCGTGAGCTCCTAAAGCAAGCCTAGCTATTCCACGTTGCTTAATTTCTAATCTTGCTTGAACTTCTAATCTCATGCACAAGACCGCATTGCCGAACGTCAGTCCACGAACCATGACCCCTTTCTATATTCCTCTCACAACATCATACCTATTGTTGTAATTCCACAGTGCCCTATTTTTCATCACTGCTGCATTCCTGTTACCTTTAGTTGTCACGTATATTTCGTGTTCCCTTAGGTACTCGGTCCCATTGCTTATCCATACGCCCAGATATTTGTATTATCTGTTATCTCTAGCGTGACCTCCTGTATTCTAAGCTCACTACCTTCATTATCATTAAAAATCATGACTACTGATTTTTCCTTGCTGAATCTAAAATCTAACCTATCTCCCTCATTACCGCAGATGTCCATCAATCTCTGCAAATCTTCCTTGTTGTCGACCACTAGCACTATATCATCTGCGTACGTTAATGCTGGTGGTGCCTGATGAATGAGTTTTCCTTGTTTGACTAAAGAGATTTGAAGCCAAGTCCACTTCCCTCTAATTTGGCTTCTAATCCTTGTAGGTACATCATGAATAACAAGAGTGACAAAGGACACCCCTGCCTAAGTCCCCGTTTAACCTCTGTGGGCTTGGATAACTGTTTTTCCCACTTTATAACTACCTTGTTACTTTTATAGATTCCCTTTAAAAGATTATTGACTCCATCTTCCACACCCAGTGTGTCTAGTATTCCCCACAAGTCCTCTTGAACCACGCTATCGTACGCTCGCTTGATATCCAAAAATGCTAGCCACAGGGGCCTGAGTTTCTTTTCTGCTATTTCGATGCACTGCGTCAGTGAGAACAGATTGTCTTCCAAATGGGTCCATTGTCACCGATTGTCTTCCGATGGGTACATTGGCCGCAGCGCCATCTGACGGCTCGCAGCACTGCGCGCCCTCGAGACCAAACATTATGTGGCCGCTCAGGCGCGCTCAGTGTCAACACCTGATTATTTATACACCATGAGGGACATTAACCAAGGACGTGTCTGGCTGCCCGCCCTTCATTGGGAGAGCCGCAGAGTAGGAAAAATAGATTGAAAATACAAGGAGGTAGAAAAAGCTCATATGTAATGAAGAGAGAGGAGGTGAGGTCGGCCCGGAGAGAGTGTCTCTTACCTGATACTTCTCATCGTGCACGCACATTAGCGGAATGTTCGCTGCCGACCACCGCAAGCATTCGTACACTGCAAGTTCCTTCAAGAAGTTAGTGAGAAAGAAATCACGTTTATGAATAATCAGTTTACCACGCACTCAAATCAAATCAAGACACTCTTATGACTCTCTTAATTCACTTCAAGTGACGATTTCCAGCGAATCGCAAACAATGCAAAGCGCTTGCGTATCTCTTGAAACCATGAGCCAATTAGGTTCCAGCGAGGTCCTTGGGCCTGCCCGAGATCGATGTGGCTGCGAAATACATGTGTATTTCCTCATTCAAATATTCTAGTAATCAGCGCGGGTCTAAGAGCTCACCTCAGCTTTCCTCAGTATACAGTACGCTAGGTTAGGTCATAGCTGCGGTATCGATGCTTACAAGGCTACACACACAGTGGCAGAGCTAGCTAGCAACAATAGTAAGGTTGAAACGAATGGTAAAGTCGTAATGAATGATAAGGTCGTAATGAACTCACGGTTGAAATGGGGTGATAACATCCAAAGGCAATAGTGTGCGTCACTGAAGCAAATCATGTACCACTGCGAATAATGATCTCATGCAGGTACCAGGCTTCATTTTATTTAATACTTCTTGCCACCTTTTTTCGTTATTATATATTGATTGGTTGATTTTCACGCCTTCATAGACCACTTGCGGCTCCTTTTCACATACAATATAGTTAGCTAACACGACACACAAAAAAACTACAGGAAAATTTTAAAATAGTAAAGATCGCATTAGTCTTTCATCAAGTCCTTTTGTTCGGCGGTATAGTGTTGTACCTCATTACGTAATTCATTGGGCTAAGCTCAGAACAACTAACTTTATTGGCCCACCATTTTAAACGGTAAACTGCAGCAACACGAAAGTGACCAGAATCATCAACAGTAACGCGTAAAATTTGTGCTCGCTTGCCGACAGTAAACCCGCTGATTAGCTCGGTTAGTAAAGCGCCTGCCTCGTAAAGTGGCGGTGCCGTCTTCGGTTTCCGCACCACGAACATTTCTATAAAACTTTTTTTTTTCTTATGAAACCGACATTTGCTCCCTTTAAATGCATAACTGTGCTACTATCAATTGAATAGTTATTTTTTCTATGAATTCTGTAGCTTGATACAACCTTCCGTACATCAGCCTTCCATGCATCACCCTTGCTTTTGTCACAGCGTTAATTCGTAAAAATAACCACACATGTATGGATGAGGTCTCACGCAGACCATGCATTCCATTTTAATTCCTTCAAGAGTTTGTCCAAGGCAGGTTGTAGATGGTTTGTTGCACCTCTCTGTGTCTTAGCTGTCAGAGCTGGCCTAATTTATTAAACTTCCATCGAAAACCTCTCAATGCTGTACAAATCAATGTTCGCAGTAAATCTTCTTAAAGAAGCATCGGGATTAGAGACGCGGTGCTGGACATTGCCTCCATCACCACCAAGGCCAACCAGAGTTACCACTTCCACCGTATCCACCACCTCCAAATCCACCGCCTCCAAGTCCGCCATGACCGCCAGAAATAGTATAGGTCACCACAGGCTTCAAGGAATGTGAAACATGGCCACTGGTTTGGCGACGTAGCTGACCACTGGTTTGGCCACGTACTTGACGCTCACAATGGGAGCCTTGACATAAGAGATCGAGGCCACACCGATGTCGTCACCGCCACCGTGGCCGCCACCCAGCAGGCCAGCTGAGGCAACGGTCGTCAGTGCCAGTAAAAACAGAAGAACCTGCGGTACAATATTCAGACATTTGGATCGTGTCGGGGCCGTATAGAAGATTTAGGTGGTACGTTACAAGTTTCCTTCGTGAGAAATATCACCTTTTTTTCCGCACAAATCATTCACTTTCCCAGAGACGTGCCACGGCAACTTTTAGCAGCCTCCAAAATATTTCAGATTCCCGAGGAGAACATTAAAGTAGAGTGAGGGAGTAACCGCGCGAACACACGCCCACAAGAGACACGACACGCACTCGCAGTGCTTGTGTCCGTGTCTTTTCTCATGTGGGTGGGTGTTAACCCGATAGCGTTAAAGAGGTCGTTTCTAAGAAATGCTGGCGTCGGCGTCGTTGGAAATGAGCTAAAATTGATCTCATGCATGGCCTAGAAATTGAAAACGATGCAAATAAAATAAATTATAAGAAAGTCCGGGGTCAGAATGGGGAGAGAACCAGGGTCGTTTGGGTCCGCATGGGCGTCCAACACGGGTCGTTCGCGAGGCAAACGGACGTCCTACCACACGGCCACGCGTCTTCAGGTGGATGCAGTGAAAAGAACTTCCAGCCTTCTTGGAAATGTAGTGAAAGTAGCTTTTATGCTTAACAAACATACGCGTCCCTTATACATGCTTTACAAATTTCAACACGAAATATTGCAGTGTTAATGCATGGTACAAGCAGCCATTCCCAGCGGGCGTCAGAACATGCGATTATCAAAACGGCTTCGTGGTTTACAGCCTGTCACCCATTACAATAGTCGCACACGCTACTTCGCCTATCCCCTTATTGATTGATATGTGGGGTTTAACGTCCCAAAACCACTATATGATTATGAGAGACGCCGTAGTGGAGGGCTCCGGAAATTTAGACCACCTGGGGTTCTTTAACGTGCACCCAAATCTGAGCACACGGGCCTACAACATTTCCGCCTCCATCGGAAATGCAGCCGCCGCAGCCGGGATTCGAACCCGCGCCCTGCGGGTCAGCAGCCGAGTACCTTAGCCACTAGACCACCGCGGCGGGGCATTCGCCTATCCCCTTAAGGCCACGTAGTGGGTGCATAACAAGCTAAAAAATGTTTTAAGCACTTAGTGTTTGAAATAAGCACTATAGGAACAGGATATCGCTGTCGTGTTCAACTACTAAAGGCAAATATTTAGCGTCCCCTAATTATACGCACAGTTACCCCCTCACTCTACAATAAACTCACCCGAAAAGAAGTTCTGTTGGAAAATACAATGACTTGTGAATATTCATTTAGCTTGATAAGATGTTGAAAACTTGATGACAAGCGCAAGCAAGCAAACATTTTGGCTAGATGTTTCCAGCGGCCGAAGGCTTATGTGCGAAGGGCGTTGCCACTGCTAGGGTGAAGTGTACACTATATCAGTTCTCGAATAAAGGTCGTATGACCCACAAATGGCCGGGCAAAGTCTTGAAATGTAGCGGCTGCATTTCCGATGGAGGCGGAAATGTTGTAGGCCCGTGTGCTCAAATTTGGGTGCACGTTAAAGAACCCCAGGTGGTCGAAATTTCCGTAGCCCTCCACTACGGCGTCTCTCATAATCATATGGTGGTTTTGGGGCGTTAAACCCCACATATCAATCAATCAAAGTCTTGAAATGTATGCTTGCAGCCAAATAATTGCTAGTTAATTCTGCTTTCAAATATGCGGATATTTTTATCGTTGTTATTAGCTTGTTAAATTTCTTTTCGTTTTGCTGCTTAGCGAAATTATTTTGCTTGTTACTTCACCAATATACACAAAAATATTGCGCAGCAATGACTCTTATGTCTGTGTTTGTTGAATCTTCGGATCAAGGGAACCCTAACTGTCACTATTTTCTGATCAATATACGTTCTTTAATGTCCTAGTGCTTGAGACATTTAGTGTTTGGAGAAGAAGAATGAAAATCCACTAAAGAGAAACAGGTCTCCCTCTAATAGCAATTTGGACCTATGCGTTTTAGAATGGCGCTAAAATATTTTCGTGTAACGATATGGGTACTGATTGGTTGATACAGCATACAGGAAAATTTACCAATGTTGAAAAATTGTGTCTATTAAGGTGAAACGGCATTTTAGTTCCAAAATATGAATATAGTAAAACTCAATACTAAATAAAATACACGTGTCCTTTTCAAACACAAGTACTTTTTCCAATAGGGTGTTTTACATTTACTAGCTTTTCCTACCACACAAGTTTCTCTATGTGCAAAGCTAGTAAGTGGGTAACATGCTGCTCTTGATTTGATCTATGCATCGAGAACTCGGAGATTTCCAACTCTTCAGCATGAAAAAGTACCTCAGGTGAGAAGCCCCATAGTATACATTTTGCAAATAGATCAGAAATATATTGGGCTACAAGTGTGCCACTCACTCGTACTTGAACAAAAAAGCCCAAACTTTTAAGGCTTGCCAAACAATGTAGCATGCTTTATCGAGGTCTACTAAGTGAGGATACCCCCATTCTTGCTTAGCCAGGTCAAATTGGACATCTGTATAAGAAAGTGCGCTGAGAACCTTGTCTTAAGATCTAATCCACTAAACGTGGTCACTGACTAAGTATGGAAGATGACAACAGGCACAGCTGAATGCTTTTTTAACGCCTACTCAAGCTGGCAGGTTGCGTAAGTCTTCACTCCCAAAAATCAGACTCGTATTTCTAGCAGGGAGGTACTCACCAGGATGTGCATGTTTTACTGCTCAGCGGATCATTGCTGACTTCTAACCAGAATCTCGAGGCTTTTATACGCAAACCGGGGTGTGTGCCAACACGAGGGCACGAAACCATGATCGCGAGAGAGTGAACTGAGCACAACGCGATTGGAAGTGCAGCGCGGTCATTAGCAGCCTCACGCATTGTTGACACCTCTACAAAATCGCTTCCTCTTGGAGTCGCTTCGGCGATAAAGACATCATTGCCCCGAAACCTTGTTTTCCCTTACTGACCCCTTTGTTTGTTTGTTTGTTTGTTTGTTTGTTTGTTTGTTTGTTTGTTCTATTTCACTTTCTTTCACTTTCTTTCTTTACTTGTTGTTTTTTTCGTTTTCCTTTTTTGTTATTAAGTGTAAATAAGTGGAAGTTGGTCTCAATGCATGGCGGCGGCAACTCCGATGCTCTTACACAACAGTCGTCATTGAATATTAAAAACAAACACAAGGCTATACAAAGGCACAAAGTAAAGCTCTCACGCACTGAGTTCAAGTCTTCGGTACAATATTCTGCACATGCAATTCAGAATGAAGAAAAACACAAGAACTCACGGAATTGAAATTTCCACACAAAACATGAAAGTTCACTAAAGTCTTGTCATAGGGATCAGGTCTCTCGGGAGCATGTCTCTCTTAAATTCTGTACTGTAAGTGTAAAAAATAGCTTTTCACTAAAATTTCTCTCCGAAAATGAAAACAGAAGCATATTGAAGCGAAATATACTGGTTAAATATACTGGTTAGCAATTTCAGATTTAGTACTTTTGTGATATGTCGTCTTCCTCTATAAATTGAACTGCTGCACGCGCAGCAGTGCTTTGTGTACGTATTCTTTTGGCCACGGGCCCAAGATTGTTGCAATTGACGGGGGCCGCTTTTCCAAAAAATTTAGTTTTTGTAAAAGTTTCTTTCGAGATCTATCGTAATTTTTAAAGTGTAGAAGAATGTACTCAACGTCTTCTTCAGCTTCTCCATATGAGCAGGTAGCACAGCCGGCTTTTCTTATTCTATACAGGAAGGCCTTCGTGTTGGCCGTGCTAAGCCGAAGTATGCATGACTGTTTCTACAGATCGGCTAACCTTTCACGAGATAATAATTTCTACACCGGGTCACTTCTGCATAACTGGTAGTTGTGTGGCCCATTTCCGAACCAAGTTTCTTTGGTCGATTGACAGCTCGTCGTGCATTACTCATTTGGTAAAAGTAGAAGTGATATATTATTCTACTGGTGTGCTGCATCTGTCATGCAATCAGATGTGTCATTTCCTATGATTTCGCAGAGAGTTGGTACCGTGCACTGTAATATTATGATCTTGTTTAAATATTTCACTATTGTTTTTTTATTCAATTGTGCCTTCATCTCCCGCTCTCTTGCCTTAATTTTTTTTTCAGTAGGAAAGGCAAGGGACCGTGAGTCGCTTACGGCAATAAGACTTATTGCTTTTGCCGCCACCAAAATGCGACCGCCACGGCCGGGGTGGAACCCGCGCCCTTCAAGTCAGCAGCTGAGCTCCGTAGACACCCCCTACATAATGGATCGGAGCAATCGAGAGCTTTCAGCACGTCAGATGTTTTTTCACTGCCTCCGTGAGCGGGCCACCTCTGACCAGGGGATGATTTAATGTGATTTCATCATCACGTGGCGACATTTTATGTGATGTCATGATGACGTTAAAATTTATGGTGATCTGTGGCAGCATCACATGATGGTGATTTTTCGCATAACTGATCCTCGCACTATAACAGTAATATTTGCACTATGCAGGCTGTACAAACTCGGGCTTTTCGAGTCTGCCTTAGATTGCCGAATTGCGCGCCGACTGGAGCGTTTATTTTTATTGCACGGCACCATCCATTACAAAGATACAGTGGGGTGGAAGCCATGACAGCTCATCTAAGGCACTTTTCCTGGGCCCATTGCCATCAACTTGCAACCCTGCCTTCAGAGAGATCACGGGCATCGCATTGTGCAACGATGCCACCCACCTTCTATCAGGCTTCAGGCCTGCATCTAAGCCAGCGATCCCACCATGGTGCTTCTTTCGACCTGAAGTGCGCTTCATAGTACCCGGAATAAGAAAAAAAATCTGAGCTTGCATCACCACTGCTGAAACACCTATCCCTGGTGGTTTTTAACGAGAAGTACGCCAATTACGTACATGTTTATACTGAGGGATCAACCACTTTGCAGTGTTCGTCTGAAGCACTGGTCGTCCTAGCGAAAGATATCTTCAGTTTCAAGACAGACCATCCTACGTCTTCGACGACTGCAAAGCATGCTGCACTTCACGTAGTCAACCACGAACAGCCTCAACGACGGTCAGTCTTCAGTGCTTCAAAGACAGCTCTGCTGTCTCTTCAATCAGTCCTGCTGCATGGACTCTACGAACAGCTAGTCTTTGAGAAAGGACACCACTGTGTTTGAGAAAGGACACCACTTCACATTTCAGTGGCTGCCACGTCACTGCGGCATAATAGGCCGCACACTAACAGTGCAGCTCGATCAGTGCTTCAAGGCAACATACTTTACACAATGCCGCTATCGAGTACCAACGCTGCTAGCCAACTTCGAGTGGACGCACGAAAACCACTCTTTCCAGTTAGAATAAAACAAATAGACTGTGCAATCAACATTACTACAACCCGAACACTTTACGTCTACAGACGCCCACGGGACTACACCAAAACACTGTCACTCTACGTTTATGGCTAAGAGTGGCTTTCACAAAGTCATCCTAGTTTTATATCGAAGTGGTTGATTACCCTCTCTGTGACAGAAAACGACCAGACACAACAGTCCATCTTCTGCGACTGTCCTTGCTACAATGCACGGAGAAAATCACTTGTCGCGCTAGCTCACGTAGATCGCAGACCGATGACAGCGGAAACCTTTCTGAAATGTTGTCCCGAGAGGTAATCGCTGTAGTGAAGTCGGCGATAGCAGTGAAGCCAACAAATTTGCACCGGTGTTTATAGACTGATAGTGTTATGATGACTGTGAAGTGCGACTTTGTATACACGTGCTCACTTCTCTCTTTCTGTCTTCCAAACTCCCCAGTGTAGGGTAGTACACCAGTAGTTCTAGACTAGTTAGCATTCCTGCCTTTCCTTTCCCTCTTGCTCCTCCCTTCCTTCCTTCGCATCACTATTGCTGACACCACCAACGCCACCAGCACTGCATGTTAGTGTTTATTGAAGCATCTAAGACCTTCTCATTAATGTATCGCGCAGAGTGATCCTGAATGTTTTCGAGTATAGATGTTAAGTATGTTGCGTAGAGATCCCAGATTGACGCAGTTTCCCCAGTATGCTGTTCACTTAGATGAAACGTGTGCCCGAGAAACTGAGACTCCAGAGCTCAAGGCATGATTACCGGTATATAAAGAGGAGACCATTGTGCGTCCACAACGAAAAATACTTATATTTGATAATGCTGAAGTAATTATTAAAAACGAAAGGGCAAAGTATGAGATCGTTATTTTCGTTGAGTAATGGGCTAGCAGAGCTGTCATTTCTCATCATGTCACATTTCCGTGAACCTAAAATTTTACCAGGGCGACATGTTACCGTGATCTATGTGAAGCCGGAACAAATAGTCAGGATTATTTATATCACAATAAATGACAATGGTATTGTGTCTCTAAAACAAACAGGCTTTCATGTTGGCTAGAGCTGCGCCACCCAAAAGAGCCCCTGGCGGTTTATTTCGAGCCCTTTTAAAGCAAACGATATGAAAGAGGGAAAGGGAACAAAGGGAGGACAGAATAAGTGTGACGTACAGTCACACTGATAAGCTGCAATCTGATACAACAATAATCGGGAAAAAATATTATATTGCAGAAGAAACGACATTAGGACGATCACCACTATAAATGAGAAATATTGACACGATGGCATGGGTGTACAGAGCTCCATGGTTTACAGGGCAAAATCATGAGTCGTGTGCAGTTGACAGATGTGCACTGGGAACGACGTCAAATAAAGTTATGAGTCCAGTGTAAATAAGGGGGGGGGGGGGGGGGGTAGTGGTATGCTGTGTCCTAACATAAAAAAAAAACGTAAATACTCATGCAAGTAGCATCCGCATAGGGCGAGCATCCTGGCGCAACGCTCGTTTCGCGTAGCGGAGCAGTAATATTCTTCCATGCTTTGACAGCCTTGTTTTGTAGGCATGGCTGGTGGTCTTGCTAATGGTGACGCTGCGATGGCGCTGTGTGTTATCAGAGACATAGTGTAGTGCGCAGCCGTGTACCGTCGGGCTAGCCGGTGACGCGGCGGAGGCTCCCCCTAATGATGCGCAGTGGGTCGCCACACGTTCAATGCCGATTTTGCTGTCATTCAAAAGGAGAAGCTAGTGGTATACCATGACGAAGATTCTCTAGAAGTCATATAAGATGCAACCTTCTAAAGAGCCTCAATCAAAGGCAGACAAGAAGTCGGTAATTGGGCAATATGAGTGGACAACTTGCGTAAAACCTGGGTAGATAACTTATGAGATACGTATAAAATATTCAAGGGGAAAATCTATTTTTGTGTTTTAGGTTTTCATGTTACTCCTACTACCAACCTATTGGATCATCACAAAAAAGCCCACTGGATTACATGTCTGCTACTGTTCATATTATTGTCCATTTTTGGGCACTTTTGTAAAGACCGCAAAGTAATTAGTTTTTGCACATTCATGTTTACGTAACAGCTTTGGGGAGCAAACCTACTTGCATGTACGTGCTCACCTCTACAAAAAAAGAAAGAAAAATTCATTATGAGAAACAAAGGTCGTCTCTGCACCCGTCTGTTGAGCCGTCCTGTGTTTCGTGCACAGACATTCGAAAATAAAAAGTGAACTGTCCGTGGTTTGTATCAGGACTGGAAATGCACGAATGACGTAGGAAGGATCACTTCTCGCATTCACCAACTGTGGTTGCTATTTAGGAGTTCATCTTAAGTTGAAGCCATACCGCTCACACTTGCGCACATGTTTGTACCCGTATGTCATGTTTAATGTTGGCCCCCTTTTCGTTGTTCTGTCAAATATGTTCCCGTAAATCCACTTTTCTAAATGAAGCCAACCCTTTGGCAATGCAAATATCATTGTCCCAATCCAGCCTCAGTTAGAGTGAACTTAATGTCTCTCCCGCAATGTGAGTAAGGTGTGATGCCAATGGCAAGAACGTTATTTCATGTTCATTGTGGTTTCAGGTCGATGCCGCTTTCCCTCGAAATAACGTTTTTTTTTTTTCATTATCGTGATAGCAATGGACACTCTCGGCTGCATTTCGCCGCCGAGGTCGCCGTGGGCGTCGATATGATGCACCATATATGTATACGTATCTATATATATGAAAACGCAAAGAAAAAAAATCCCCAAAAAAGGTCTTCGGTGCGCGGAATTCAGCGTGGGAACACCGCGTCGTGAATGCGAAGCGTAATCTACTGAGCCACTGAGGAGTATCTCCTTGAACGTTTCAACGGCAAGCTATTCATATCTGCCACTAACCGCTGCTGGCAAACATCTCGGTGGGGAGCTATGGCCTCCGAGATTGCGGGCGCGCGGCATGGTCTTGCGCCCGTAATCTCGGAGGCCATGGGGGGGGGCTATCGTATTTTCAGCATTATCAGCAAGATGGCGCAATGAGCGCGCGGCGGCTCTCATCTCTCACGCGTACTTTAGCCCGGAAGCGGATATGATTAGACGATCTCTCATGCGCCTTTATCTCCCGATAGGGAGAATCATACGTCTTGGCTGACGTTCGGTTTGCACTGGGACAATTCTGTTTTAGTTACGGGGCGCACAAAAGTCGCTGCAATTGTTACACAGCCTCCGTTTGCAAAAAGGGCGCGCTTTTCCGACACAGCGAAATAACAACAGAGACGCTTATTTGTGTGCATCTGTACCAGTGAGTACGTTTCACGTGTCATTTGTGCGTGAGAAAAAAAGGGCACGTTTCGATCTGCTTGACATTCTGCGCGTGACCTTCCAATTTGTTGCTATCGCGTTCATTGCTTCGCCTTTGCGGCAAAGCTGCCCCGCCACGGTGGTCTAGTGGCTAAGGTACTCGGCTGCTGACCCGCAGGTCGCGGGTTCAAATCCCGGCTGAGGCGGCTGCATATCTGATGGAGGCGGAAATGTTGTAGGCCCGTGTACTCAGATTTGGGTGCTCGTTAAAGAACCCCAGGTGGTCAAAATTTCCGGAGCCCTCGACTACGGCGTCTCTCATAATCATATCGTGGTTTACGGACGTTAAACCCCACAAATCAATCAATCACGTGCGTCCAAGCGCTTTCCCCCGAAAATGCGACGGACTTGTATCCCACACCAATATCAAACGTCTGTCAGATTCACTTCTTTATGCAGCTTTTTTCGGGCTCGAGACAATGCCGCCTCCGCGTCACAGAGCAGCGCATGCGAAAACGTTGCAGTGGCACTTCCCAATTGGTTACCCGCATAACGCCACCAACGGTGACACGCTATCTCAAAACACCGTATATTTCACAGAGCCGGCGTGACTGCCAATATTGTGAACACGAGGAATCCAAGACGCCACCCCATGGATCTGTGCACAACTGAACAAAATATTACTTCATATGGCTTCTGTCATGAGGCACTGCATGAGGGGCTACTCTCCCCCATGACCGCAAAGCTCCCCAGAAGGCTAGGCGATGGGAGAGAGTAGAAAAGGGCTAAAGGAGAAAGTGGGGAACAGCTGGATCAGGTGCGTTGATATTGATCTGGCTTGCATTGATAAAATAGAGGAGGCGTTGACTAATGTCACTTCGCTCGCTGCAGTGGTCATGCTCGCAGATCAGTGCGCTGCTCACACGCATTTTGTGTGTGACACAAGTAGCAATTCTGATTGTTGTTAGTTCACGCTCATCCTGTGTACACTTGTGTGTTCGTTCTGTGCGTCCTTTTTTGCATTTGAGCAGAGCGCTTCAAGCGTCAAGCTGTAGCAGATAGTTCGCGCTCGTCTGCTGTACACGGTCTTTTCGTGCATCCTTTCTGTTTGAGAAGCAAGTTTCGAGTGGCCCACCATTTTTCGCATCACATTACAATTTCTTGATATATCATTCATTTCTTCCCCTTGTGGTGAAACAATGCACAATAAGTGCTCAACTACCTCGTTTAAGACAGGTTTCATTTTCTCGTTATAGCAATCTTTTTTTTTACTTTGTATTATACAATGTGTTTTCGCCAGCCATGGTGCTGTAGTGTCTACGGGGCTCGGTGGCTGACCGGAAGGTCGAGGGTTCGATACCGGCTGTGTGGTCGCATTTTGACGGAGTCGAAATGCTAGAGGCGTGTGTACTGTGCGGTGTCAATGATCGCTAAGAACACCTGAAGATCGAAATTTCTGGACCCTTCTACTTCGGCGTGCCTAATAATTGTATCATGGCTTTGGTACGTAAAGCACAAATATTATTATTATTATTATTATTATTATTATTATTATTATTATTATTATTATTATTATTATTATTATTATTATTATTATTATTATTATTATTATTATTATTATTATTATTATTATTATTAGAAGTTACACAGCAGCACTTACACATATCAGATTCACACGGGAAGAGAGCGACCGCGTTTAATGACGCGTGCTCTCCATGTCATCCCTTCCTGTGTAGCTGCAGCGTGCTCTTTGGGAAAAAATTGGGGAGAATGGGGCTTGATGTGTGCCAAAAATTCCAATAACTACACTCTTTCATGGCGGATTAGAGAACTTTCCATGATTCGTGAGGCAATAAACCCTGATAACGAGGTCAATCAATGATTACTGGGAAAAGTGGTTCAGAACCCCTTGAAATAAGCACGTCCAGCATTGTGCGAAAGATTGTGCGCATTCTTGTCAGATGCACGTTTTCATTGCAGTTCTTACACGTTCGAACTTAGTGCGTTGACGAGCTTAACATATGTAGCGTACGTATTACTTTCGAGAACCGCTATAAGACGCTCACATGGTCATGTTCACAAACATTCAGACAATAACATAAGAAAGCACAGTGAATTATTATACAGCCAGCCATTTATTTCTGACTTCTTTGGTATTTTGACATTTTAACGCGTGCTCGCGTCCTGATGCACATGAAGCCAATCAAGCAACTTCACTGCCTTGATGGGGTGGCTGTTGAAGGCTGTTGCACAGTTCATGATATTGCGGTCACAAGATGGACATGCGTGGCTGCACAGGGCCAGCGTAGAGGGGGCCGCGCTCATGGCCACCATCCTCCGTGGCCGCCACCACCACCGCCTCCGTATCCGCCACCACCTCCACCGCCGAAGCCACCACCGCCTCCGCCGAAGCCTCCGCCGCCGCTCGAAATGGTCGTGTACGTAACTACGGGCTTGATCGCATGCGACACGGTGGCCACTGGCTTAGCCACGTAACTGACCACAGGCTTAGCGACGTACTTTACGCTCACAACTGGCGTCTTGACGTACGAAACTGATGCTACGCCGATGTCATCTCCACCACCACCGCCGCCGAAGCCACCTCCACCACCGAAGCCTCCGCCGCCACCACCTCCGCCGTAATCATCACCCCCGTCGTCCAGAATTCCCGCGGAGGCGATCGTCACTACGACGAAGAAGACGAGGACCTGGAACGAAGAAAAAAAGACCATAATGTCGTGCGTGTGGCGCCTGCCACTTATGCTACGGTGAACTACAGAATATTTCTAGAACACGGTAAAAAAAGCATCTAGAGCACTGTACTTTTTACATTCGACCTAGCTGAAGAAAGAACGTGTGCCCGAATGCTTATACACCGCTATTTCAAAAAGACACGGCAGGAAGCAAGGTAAACGCTTAAGTAGCGTAGCGCAGCAGTAACTTTTTCATATTCCTTTCAATGCTTGCCTCTGCGTTTACTCGCATGTAGTCAGTCTCCTGTCACATTATGCGTTATCCACAAAAAACAGGCTAAGGCCCTATACCTTTCATTTCTGACCACTCCACGAAAAGAGTTCAGGCGATGCCTTGTACAAATTTTCGCGTTACAGAAATGAGTTCGTACATTTGCAGCAGCTCGAACAAAGGTGACTTCAACCTATGAAGTTTTCGACAACGACACTGTGGGAGTTGATTCCACATTATTTATTCGAGATAATGTGTTTCGATCAGGTTCTTTCACGGTGCCCACGCCATCAGAGCTGGCATCGTTCGCAAGGTGGTTTGTTCATTTGAAGTTATTCCTTTCGTTCAAAACATATGAAGCTTACCTTTAGGTTCCCCTGTTGGGGAAGCAAAGCAGACACTTCTATTTAGGTTGTCTCTCTTCACTTTCGTGTTCGAGCTACTGCGACAAATGCAGAGCTTTCTCAGCCATAGCATCGCTCGTTTCATATACCTGTTTTTACCTTCCCTACTTTGCTCAGGTATTGCTTGAGAACTCCAGAGCAAGACTGTAATTAAATGTAGCCTTTTTATGCATTTAAAATATTAATAGACTCTGATTTCTTAACAGGCATATACATAGAAATAATAGATGTCAGCCGAGTGTTACTATTTTGTTTATGGCGCACGCATTTGAGGATAAAAAGATTGCATAGTTGGAGCTTTCTTGTCTGGCATGAAGTCAGTGAAAGATATCGTGTAAGACAGTGCCGCTGTTACTTACTCATTGAAGGGAACCTATCTTTATCCCAATTAAATTATCAATCTATGATTTATAAGCACGTTATGTGCAACATTGTTTTTTTTTTCATGTGCTTTGTATAACGTCATTGGATTGCGTATTTGTCATGCGATGGCGGTATCAATAGGGATTGCTAGTAAAAACGGCCTACAAACTGATACAAACTTATTGCGTTTAAGGTAAATGTCAAGACAAGCGTTACCAACAATGCACAACACTTCAAGGAGTTATCTATATTAACTAAGAGGCAGTTGCCAAAGGCTAACATAAGTGACAACCTACAGCGGTGAGGTCACAAAGCGCAAGCTGTCACTTAAGCTGCCAGGTGTAGCGCCAGAGAAAGTTGGCAATTATATATATGAAGCTCTCGGGCATAACTTACGCATCTCGGTAAACCATTCTCTTACATACACTCTGTGCATCTGTTCTTAACGTAGTCATACATTCAAGTGAGCTCAATAACTGTCACTGAGATAATATATCAGCTAACGGCCGCATTGTAGTCAGCAAGTATGCAGCAATCTTTATGAAATTTCAAGGAGGAACACGTGCGTTTTCGTATCCGGTGGTTCGGCCCTTGACGCCCACAACGTAAATCCGCCACTTCGACATCTGGCTCCCAGTCTACTCACCGATGCTTGCATGGCTTCCGAAGCAGACGACTGCTGACTTGTGACCGGACTCAGCACCTTTTTATACAGAAGACGAGATGACTGCTTGGAGGAAGTGGGGGCGGGAAGTAGAAAGGGGGGTCGCACTAGCAAACAAAACATAACGCAGGCTTGTGACTCGTCTACGGTCATTATGAGCCTCACGCGCTGCGTGGAACTCCCGTTAAACCACTTCCTGCATGAGAACGATTCAACGGGCTAGTGACCGGCAAGTCACAACCTCAATCGGATGCCAGGCACTTTTCAATCGCAAAGACGCTTAGCCGAGAACTTTCGCCCTAATGTTCTTCTCCTGGGTCACTCTCGCGTCCGCGTGCATGGGCGGCCAACGTTCGAGACCGCCTTCCGGACCTCCAAGGGACCGATTGTTCACGCAAGAAACAAAATGCCCACCCGGACCACCCCCTAAAACGCGGCCTCCACTGTTCGATGGCTTGCCGTAATGTGTGTTTTTGTTTTTGCCTTTTATTCGCAGCATCATTGGTATTACTTGGATCAGCTTCCATGAGTGACTGAAAATTAACAATGATTTTTGATACCGACGAACTACAACTGGACATCTTTATAGAAGTAACCAGTTGTGGCTATATCTTTGTTTGACTCATATCAAACGGCATCCAGTATAAGAAAAAGGAAAACACGCAAATGGACGTGGCTTGTTCTGTTCAATTCATACGACTGCCTCTACGCGTCAGCCATCCGCTACTACTTCATTTGTAGTTCACTACTTCAGCCGTAGCGATCAAGTTACACTAAATATAATGATCACATCAAACTATGATGCCTATAATCACAAAACAACGCATATGCTCTATATATAACGGGCAGTAGGGGAGAATGCTGAATTAATTTTACCTACCTAGTGGGCGCTAATCTGTATACGGCCAGGAATGGAGTTCGTGACCTCGGAGCACAGTCGCTAAACCACCACCCGAAGTCGAAAATATATTGAAAGCGTGATGTGGCGAAATGATGATTTCTGTGACTATCAATTAACTCAAGTGACAGTTGGCGCATGCTAAGAGAATAAATACTGTAAGCAGTTGAACGTCGGCAGCCCCGAAAACAAGGTCGAGTAGAAGGGCTATGCGCACGCACGCACGCACGCACGCACACACACACACACACACACACACACACACACACACACACACACAAACACACGCACACACACACACAAAAGCACGCGCGCGCTTTTATTTTAGGTAAATTTGTGATAGGCTAGACGATGGAAAGCAATTTTTCAATCGCTTAGGCCAGTGATGTTCTACAGTCCAGTCCGTGAGCCCGAATCGGCGCACGTCGAGTATGCCTTCATGCATTGCTGATTGATATGTGGGTTTTAACGTCCCAAAACTACCATACGATTATGAGAGATGCCATTGGTGGTGGTGGTGAAAAGCATTTATTTATGATAGTAGTAGAGGGCTCCGAAAATTTCGACCACCTGGGGTTCTTTAATGTGCGCCCATATATATCTGAGCACGTGGCCCTACAGCATTTTTGCCTCTATCGGAAATGCAGCCGCTGCAGCCAGGATTCAATCTCGGGACCTGCAGGTCAGTGGCCGAGTACCTTAGCCACTAGACCACCGCGGCGGGGCGTGCCTTCTTCAACTCAGGATCACTGTGACATAGAAGAACTCTTTTAGATAGGAGATTCAGTGTTATTACGTAGGTAATGAATCCCAAGCACAACGTTCCCGAAATCTCAGAGATCATATATATTCAGTGCACTGTCACCATTGTATGAGCGATTTCTTTGGACCGAATTTAAGCTGCGGCACATTCTCTACCCGCTGTAAAGTGCTGCTAACGCATTACAGTGCAACAAGGAACGGGAAAACCGGCCGTGGAGGGAGAAGGAAAGGGGAAAAAAAACTCCCAAGCATTTCCCCGAGGGTGAACATGGTTAAGTGCGAATGCACGGGGTGATGCTATGAGGGGTATCTATTAATTCGCACTATTATATTTATTAATCACACTATGGTGCCTTTATGGTGTAATGGTTCCTTGGAATCGCAATTTGATCACACGGGGGAGTTAACGTTAACTCACTGGCGAATGCCAACGGATTTTAACTTTACTCCCCCTCATAGCATCACCCCGTGCATTCGCACTTAACCATGTTCATCCTCGGGGAAATGCTTGGGAGTTTTATTACTGATGATGATGATTAAAGTGTAATTAATGAATTTAAGTGTTGTTTGTCATGAAGCATTTGTACACAGATACATTATATACGAAGTATTATTTATTTACACTTCACGATTTTCGTACGATGCATTAAATGCACACATCGCGAGCGCGTCACACACACACACACACAAACTACACTACAGATTAGCACCTATTCGTGTTATCGTTGTAGCTCACGGTTAGTACCAGCGCTTTGTGATCCGAGAAATGTACGGTGAGCGGATCCGGCAAGACGGAGCGGACCGTACAGTTCCTACTGAACGCCAAGTCTGTCAAGTCACCGTTGATCGTGGTCGGAAATTCGAGAGACAGACACGTCATCGAGTAATTGTTCAGCATGTGGTCAACCAACCAGCCATCGTCCTTTCTAACGTCCACGTTAAAGTCACCCACCACCACAATCGGAACCGAGGGACGCGCGCGCATAAGGCGCGTTACTGACACCGATATCAGGGTCGCGTCCGTGGCTTATTCGGTAGAGCGTCGCGCTGCGGCCCGCCAAGTCCTCTTTCTTTTAAAGATGGAGAGAAGACTGCGGACGCCGCCGACGGCGGTGGATGGTTTGGGGTCGCTTATAAAGTGTATTCACACTTAAAAAAATGGCAGCATATCCACGGAGTGAATGATGGGGAGTGGGGTGAAGCATTCGTCCGTCCATTCGTTCTTGCTTCCGTCCGTTCCTGCGTACGTCTGTGTAACCGTCTATGCGTCCATCCACCCGTCCGTGCGTGCGTATGTTCGTGCGTCCGTCCCTGCGTTCGTCCATGCATCCGCGCCTGCGTCCGTTCATGCGTCCATCCATGCATCTGTCTGTGTGTCCGTTCGTCCATCTATTCAGCACTCCAAGTACCACCATCTCGCATCTTTTCATCATATATTCTCCATATAGAAGCACCGCCATCCAGCGGACATTTCAAGGACTAAACGGGAGGTGGCACATGCACACTTTCTTACGGCTTGCGCTTCGGGTTTACTTCCCACCTTTAACCACCTCGAGTTCATGGTATATACTAGTTCACTGTATTCATGGCTATGCGGCCCAACGCTCGCTAAACCTTTCTAAAACCAAAGAGGTTACACCCAGCGAGTATAACCTAGCAACCCTTTCTTGTCAGATCGTGCTCAATGTACATGCCAATAGCTGCTAATGAGGATCGCAGCGTGCGCGTTACCTAAAGGCCGAATGCTCCTGTCTCTCATTCCCCCTTAGCAGCCATTATCATGTGCATTGAGCACTATCTTTTATTGTTCAACAACGCACAAAAAAAGTCTCTCACCGGAACCACCTTGGAGGTCAAAATCGTAAAGACCGCTATTTCGGGTATGTGCCACTAGTGGTTATGTACTATGAGGGACGCACAAGCCACGCCATAAGGAGCATCGCCACTAATAAAGAAGCGCTGCTCGGGTTTCTAAAGCTTACTGGTGTCAACGAAACTATATGGCGAGACAATTGCTCTATTGCCTCTTTGTTGTTATGCACATGTGCAGGCTGTTTTTGTGTTAGGGCATAGCATTGGGTATAAAACAATTATCACCCTGCGTTCAAGTACACACGCCAAGTGAAAGCTATGGGTTAATAGCTGTAGACTACAATCAATGTTAGTGCCTCTTTCCTCCTTCTAAACACAAGCAGAGAAGTAGGCATGCTACACCCTAACCTGGTATTCTTCACACAAGTGAGACGAAACGAAAAGGAAAGAGATGATTAGCAGCGTTGGCGGTAACGCGTTACAAGTAAAGGCGTGGCAGGTAGCACGTTGGTTTTTTCTGTAACTTAGTATTGCACTCGTTACTATTTCAGAATCGAAACTGGCAACGTACTTACGACAGTATTTCTGGGTAACGTGTGGCATTACGTTACTCGCTACTTTTCAATACTCTCAGTCAACCAACTTTACTCGCCTTGTAGCAGTCTTCTTGCCACAGCTCACCCAGACGTTATTTTGTCGCTGCGAAGGATACTCTCGGACCACCAAGTATTCACAAAGCAAGCCTGAGAGCGATACTTTGCTCAGTGGAGGAAACTGAAATGGCTAGTATATTGCCAAAATTTCTTCAATGGATCTGCAACATTTTCGGTTACCTTGCTATCGAGGTTAAAGTTGTGGTTTATTGATGAAGTGAAGCGTAATGCGTTCTTCGTAGTCGTCGAAAATAAGCGGTCGAGATTCGCTCGGCCTTCAGACATCAAGACTTGGTGTGAGCTCCCACACAATGGAGTATGAAATCTTCGTAAATGCATTGTGAACATCGTCGCCAACTGTAGATGACCTACTGTCTTGTTACCTTTGGTGCCTCATCAGTTTGCGATGAGCGGGCTGAAGATAAACTTTCTCTGCGTTCATATCCTTTCCTGAACACAGGAGTACCATATAGCGCGCCCGTTGGACTCTTTATTGTCGCGTATATATACGTGCGAAAATATTCATTAATATGCGAGTAAAGCTGTCCGCTCAATAGCTTCGAAACGCAGCTGTTGCCTAAAATTGGACCGTGTTTTCGGAGTTTACTTTTCTTAAAATTAGGAAGGTGTTTCTCGTAGAATATGTTTCAAAAGATAATTCGGCATTTATCGGAGTTGTTTTCTCGTAAATGTCTAACTTTCTGAAATTCAGCGTTGAATGTTGCATTATATGTTATTGCAATGTCTTTTTTATCAACTTTATTTCCAATGCAAATGCATTACGTTATTTCTAATAATTCTGTTTTTCCATCTTTTTTCTCACGTGGTGCTGATGTATACCTAGTTGGTAAACTTGGGCTCTCTATGTGCCCCGCTGTGAACTCGCCCCAGTGCACTCTCTGTGGGGAGCCGGAGCTTATTCGACCTATAGCTGTTCTCCGCTTTTTCGCACAGCTTCCCTCACTTTCTTGATAAAAAATAAAGGACCTATTATTATTATTATTATTATTATTATTATTATTATTATTATTATTATTATTATTATTATTATTATTATTATTATTATTATTATTATTATTATTCAAAATCATTGATAACATTACCTCTGAACACGAAAAGATGTGAACACACTATGTTTTATTTAGACACACAAGCACAAATACTTGACTACAAAACACCTATGTCTTAAGTATTGGAACCTTGAAGCTTGTTGTAATAGACGCAAGCTTACTTTACGAGGTCACTACCGCTTACGGAGGATTGCTCCTTTAGACTGATGATTGTCAGCTTTATAAAAGCTCTTTGAACATTGGAAATTCTCTCTTAAAATTGGATTTTATGGGAAAAATCCAAATTCCAGAAAAAAGTTTACTGGCGAATGTTTGTCGAATTTTTTTTTTTTCAGTTTTATCCGAAAACACGGAGCTCTTCTTCAAATAAGTAGTTTCTAGCTACATTAGGAAACTCTCTCTGCAATTCTCTATACATAGAGGCACTAGTTGCAGTAACAGGTCAAATTGAAAAAAAAAAAAAAAAAGATTGTTTATGGGCGCAGGTACTTAAAGCCCACCCACATGCACGGCGTGATTTTCGAATGACAGCAATGAGCGACAGGATTGGCTGTCACGAAGGCCCTTCAGTAGCCTTCGGACAAAGTTATTTTTCTACACCACAGTGCAGTACTACTGGCGCAATGGCTTTTCTAGCTGTTCGTTCTAAAATGAAGCACAGCAGCGGCGCACGCGCGGGCTCTCTCCACGGCACACTGCCGCCGGTCCTCTGGGCGCGAGCGGCTGTGTTGTGTCGCGACTCTCCGCCAGGTGGTTTTTTTTCGGCTCGCCACCTATCCAGCTCTGGTCTCTTATAGACTAAATGCTTTACAGTCGCATCTCTCGTGGAGAGCGAGGCAGCGGCCGTATTCGCATGTCGTTATTCTTGTTATCGATGCCTGGTTTTGATGTTTCGGTAGTATCATGCCGCAATGGTGGTGGCTTGCTGCAATGGCAAATCATCACGCCAAGTGTGTTGTAGCCGTAATATCGTGTGCTTCTGGGCACCCCATGAGGTGAAAGCAGACATTACCGCGTGGTTAAACAAAACATTGTGAAAAAAAAAGTCGTGAAACACTTTGACCGTTTCCTCAGGCCACACAAGACAGTAATGAATTTGGCAAGTTGTCATCGATCTACTTTTAAACTTCGTTTTACAATTTATCGGATTGCACGCAATAGTTTTCAATATACAAACAATGACACTTTGTCGCCCACATGTGGTCCATGCACCTGTCACAACGCGACTGCGCGATGTCATTGTCGCTAGTCGCCATCGCTCGAAAATTGCGTGTGTGTGGTTGGGGTCCTAAGTCCCCAGATTTACGCCCTGTAAGCCTTTTTTTATTGCTGCAAAATTTGAACACTTCTTTTGTTAGTTTGAGCCCACCGCATGATTCCCTTTTTTCGGGGATGCTTTCTTTGAGGAAAACGTAAATGACGAAATTGATACCTTTGAGTTTAACGTAGCATTGCGAAAAACACCCTCTCTGTGTACCTCATCCAGAAGCCATCCCATGTATAACTGCAGCTTTAGGCCACTATAATACTGCCAAGACACGACACATTTGTGTAAGTTATTTTTGTTAAATCTCCATTTTGTTTAAATATTTCTTGGATGAATAACATTTATGTCACATATAAGTATGAATTTTATAATGTTGCTATTAGGTTCTTGCAGCAAAAACACGTTGATTAAAGGGGTCCTGCAACATTTTTTGAGCGTAGTCAGAAAGTTATGCTGGTCAATATTCAAAGCTCCATCCCAAGAACACGCGAGTCAAATAGTATAGCGTGGCACACGGCCTAAAACTTACAATGAATTCCGGAAGTCGGGCAGACTTTCACCAATGCATGTCTAGCACTGCTTCAGTCGACCAACCCAGGATAAGATCGTCCGGAGGGCCTGTGAGGTGGTCCGGATCCTCTGACTTTCACCTCCGTCGCAGGAGATGCCCAAGAGCTCATTCTCAAGACTTTAATAAAAGTTCACGCTCATGATGCGCTCGCGGTCTTTTCGCTAGCTTCACATATACCAAATTTAGTATTATGTGACGTGAACGAATGATTAAGATATATAACTGGTGCAAACATGATAATCATGACATGCTTGTCATCAGAGAACATGACTTCATACCACGCTCATGATGCGCTCGCGGCCGTTTCGCTAGATTCACATATGCCATATTTGGTATTAAGTGACGTGAATAAACGACGAAGGTAAATGACATGTCTAAACATGATAATCATGATATGCGTGTTTTGTAAAACATGACTACATACTACTCTCATAGCGCACTCGCGGCCGTTTCCCTAGCTTCACAAATACCACATTGGTATTACGTCCCGTCAATGGATGACGAAGGTATGTGTCTAGTGCAAACGCGATTATCTCGAGATGCATGTTATGTAAAAACATGACTACATGCCACACTCATGATGCGCTCGCGGCCATTTAGCTAGCTTAACATATACCAAATTTTGTATTACGGGACGTAAACAGATGACGAAGGTGTGTGACTGGTGCAAACGTGATAATCAAGAGATGCGTGTCATGTACCAACTAGACTACATGCCATACTCATGATGCGCTCGTGGGCGTTTCACTAATTTCACATACACCTAATTTAGTTTTACGTGACGCGAACGAACGACGAAGATAAATGGCACATCCGAACATGATAATCATGACATGCGTGTCATGTAAAACATGACTACATGCTAAAATTATAGCCGGCTCATGGCCGTTTCACTAGCTTCACGTGTACCAAATTTGGTATTACGTGACGTGAATGGAGGATGAACACAAATGCCACACGCAAACATGATGATCATGACGTGGAAGTCATGTACGGCATACGTTACGCCCACCTCATAACGTTGTGCTGATTTTTAAGTGACATATCAACTCGCATAGGTTTAGCGCGATTTAGACGAAGACAGGAGACACACAGAACACAGACGAGCGCTGTGTCTCCGGTCTTCGTCTAAATCGCGCTAAACCTATCCGAGTATGTACCAACTCGCCCATGTCAAAGTGCTATAGGGACATATCAACCTTCCTCACTCGTGCTTCGCATATCATTGATTTCCATTGTACAGACTGGTCCACTGTTAAAGGGAACACCTGCGTGAGCCGCGTGTTTAGATTTCGCTATCTTACCGAATCATAGCAGCTTAGATATGTATATGGGTACTGGTGGTTAAAAGTTCCAATTCCTCTTTACAGACTATTGACTTGCATGAAGACTGTTTTTTAATCCACTTGCTCTTAGAAGGCGAGAATATTGATGGCGTGCATTCGAGTGTTCCCTTTAACAGTGGACCGTACTGTACGTGGGATCTGCCTGTTTTACAGAATACCGATTATTTCTAAAGCACTCTTTAAATATACCCGAACCGTACAATTTACACTCGTAAACAGCGTCAAAGGGCATTGATTCTTAGTGCATCCGTGAATTTGTGGATACTGCTTGCCCTGTTTAGGCAGCCAAGTTGTACTGCTTTATTCATTTATGACGAAGGCAGACTGACTCTAAAGAATATTATTAACTAACTGGTGCCTCTGAGCCACTGAGCTGGTTGAACAGGGAGACAAGGGCAAAATGTAGTAAGGCCATCGCACCTAAACTTTGAAGTTTGTGAGTGAATCACGCAGTAATATATCACACCTTGCCGAGTCCACTTGATGTGACAACCACTGGCATGGTGCAAACGAAACGTTGAAGCGTGCGGCCCGTGCGCTCGTCACGCGGCTGCTGCGGCGTGCCCACTTTTCCCATAAGCTCTTGAGCGTGTGTTGGCGGTGCCAGTGTGCTTGAAAAAGGTCCAATGCAGCGTGCGACAACTCTTTGTAACTCCGCTCATGATAGACGAATTCTGAAAGTTTTTGCATCGTTGAATTCGTGAGACAATAAGCTCCCTTAGTAGATCCATTCTATTGCTACTTGAAAAAGTGTTGCAGGGCTTTTTAAGATTTCTGACCCTGGAGTTACAGCCGAATTAAAGTCCGTTTCTTCCGGTAATACCAATGGTAACGCGTTAACTTTCTTTATGGGTAACGTAGGGTGCTAGCGCGTTGCTTTTTCTTGAGCATAACGAGTAACGTATTTAGTGTGCTGGCGAAGAACTACGCCGCAGCTGTGGCGCGTGGGCAGCCAGCTGGAAGCAAAGGAAGAAGGGTGCAATATGGCCAGTCAGGCCAGCGTGGGCGTTACAGGTGTTGCTCTTTACATTAGTTACTTTTTTTCAGTAACACATACAACTCTGAAGATGAGGAGAGAAACAGAGGTGGTATGCGTCCTTACGGAGTGTCCTTAGTAAAGTGGTCTTGAACCACCCTTCTTTCTTAGTGGAAAACGCATACAGCGGCAAGCAGACGCTGCATTAAAGGCATCAGTCAAATCTTGGAGTAGTGCGCGGCAAGGGAAATCTGGAAGTGGCGCGCAAGGCTGCCATTTTCTCAAGAGCCCTTCACACGGAAGCCTGTCCTCACTTGCTACGGAGCACGCTCACCCACAGGTCACGGGATCGAATCCCCACCGTGGCGGCTGCATTTTCGATGGAGGCGAAAATACTTGAGGCCCGTGTGCTTAGATTTAGGTGCACGGTAAAGAACCACAGGTGGTGGAAATTTCCGTAGCCCTCCACTATGGCGTCTCTCATAATCGTATGGTGGTTTGGTACGCTAAACCCCAACAATTAAAAAGTCCTTGCAGAGCTGCCGGCAGCTGTTGTATGGCGTCACATTGACGCTACATGGTGGATCACCGATATAAGTAAAGAGTGGCATTTGAATAAGATGTTCTTCTTGTGATGAGTTTCCGATTGATTGATTGATTCGTGGGGTTTAACGTCCCAAAACCACCA